>NC_043001.1:127759458-127916958 GCF_006345805.1 Octopus sinensis | reverse complement strand
CCATCTTTTCTCAAATGTTCTTTGAGGCAGGCACCTTTACTCCAAACTGATCTTTCTGGACAGGTGGTAGTTAAAAAAAAAAATAACCAACTGGTATCCAGAGATAAACGAAATAGGTAAAAAAAAAGAAATAAAGAAATAGGTATCCAGAGATAAAGTTGCCTGTTTCAATTCTTCTTCCACGCATCACCCATATTGTCTCTTTCAATACGACTACAACGCAGAAAAATGACGCCTCCTTATCCTTGTTAAAAGAGGGTGGCGGCACAATCTTGATGATAGACTCAGTCCATAACTGTACTCTTTCTGTATCTGACACCAGTTGTTCGACATAGGTTATCAGTCCCCTTAGTTCCTCACAATGTACAAAGGTATGCATGACAGTTTCACTGACATGCTCACACTTCGGGCATGTGGTTGGGGTACCAGAACCATGCCTTGACAATCTCTCTCGAAATGGCAAGGCTGATCGGTAGCACAACCAGGCCAGGGATTTCTGGAAGTTGTCCAGATACCCCGGCCCGAATGTTCTTCTGAACAGGTTGACAAGCTGTTCCTCATCGAAGCCTAGAGTCTCCCCCAGGACGTCGTTGGACATATGCTCTACCAACCCGCTATAAAAATCCACAGTGGTAGCCTCGCTGCCAGTATTGCTCACTCGGGAGAACAGATCGAGTGCATGTCTGCACTCCCTCTGCCATTCGCTCATTTTCGGTCTCCACGTGATCCATGCGCCTATGTCCTGCAGGGATATCAAATGTGACAGGAAGAATTTGACATGCGGTGACCACACCTGTTTACGATCCAGGTAGAGCTAGAGGTGCCTCAGCCTCAGTACATACATGCACATCATCAACTAAGGTATCCCTAACCCACCCTTTAACGGTTTCTAGCAGCAGATAGAGTGCCTCACAAGCGGTGATACCCTCATGACCAAGTGCACGTACTTTAGCCCGGACCCTGCAACCTTCGTGTTTGGCATTGAGGTGCCAGTTCAAGGCCGATCACGCTGCCAAAACTTGGGGTACAAAGCCCATTCTCACCGCCTCATCTAATGCCTTAACTAGAGACCCTTCTACTCTGGCCTGCTCTAGACTTAACTGTTTGCTAAATCTAATAGACTCAAGTCGAATGGCTCTTTTGAGGCCAACCCACCACCGGTTATTCAACATGGTGCCAGTGAATGCCCTCATGAGAAACTCCTTAATCTGGTTATGGTATGCCTCGCAAGCCAATAGGGACCTGTTAAACTTCCAGTAACCAGATCCCTGTCTATGTACTCTGCACATCACTAATTTGTGATCTGTATAGAGTATATAAGTAAATTGTGGACAACTAAAGGAGGGCCTATCTCTGGTAGTCATTACTATCCTGTCTATATAAGACCTGAGAGATCCGTTGTTATTACTCCAAGTCCACATTGGAACGCTCAGATTCTCGAATCTGAATCAATCTGCTAGCCTAAATTGCTTCAGTAGATCGATGAGGCATGAGTTACTTTTCCTACCAGTTCAGCCAATGTTATCTAGGCGTGCATCTAGAATAGCGTTAAAGTCTCCTAACGTTACTATTGTCTTTAGGTCTATAAAATGATCTCATGGTATTTTCGCTATACTGTTCGGGTTTTTAAGGTTACTTGTCTGAAAAATATTACTCTTTAAATGGGGTTTAATTATCCTCCATCAGTGTATTGTTTGTATTTTTAAAAACTACAGTTATCCTTTCTTCTAAATTGTATGTTACTTCTACTTTTTCTAGATGAAATAAATTTTCCCTCTTTTTCCTTTCCTCTGGGTTAATCTTCTCCTTTCCTTCTTTTCTTGGAGCTGCCTCTTTATTTGGTGACTCCATTACCTTTTTAGGCCTTTTTCGCAACACCATTTCGAAGTTCATTTCTTCTACTACTGGTGTCGCTTCAGCCAGTTTGTTTACAGGTTCAATTTCAGCAGTCACCCTCTTTGTCCATGACCAAGGGCATTGCCTTCTCTTTCCTTTTGCTTGGGGGTTCTTGTTTTTATAACTATCCAGAAGGATAGCTATATCATTGAGAACAATAGATTTCGTTGGTGGTACTTGTTATCTTAATTCTAGCTTTTGGTGGCTTATAAGAGGCTAGAAGAGTCAAGTGGCGAAGGCATTATTTTGCTTAGCTAAAGCATCTGGCAAATGTAAACTGCTGTCACAGAAAAACTTTTGTTTTACCATGTGGAAAGTTATGTTGAACTCTTAATTTAAATTTGGTTATCTAGGATAGAATCTACTTCATGCCTTCAAGATCCACTACAAGTATAGAATATAAATATAGTTAGATAAGGTCAGTTATTATATACACTAGCACTAACAGGGATGTGCCCTCTCCCTGCTGCCCTGACGATGGCTGTGTTTCACTGTTCCTGCTTTTCCAGACTAGGAACTACTGCATCTCCAAGGAGTTGGTGAATTCCTCTGAGTATTTGAAGTTTCTGTAATCAGAATTATTTCTAGAATCAATGAGTTGTTTGTTGCTCAACCTTCAAGACCTGAAGTAGGGTTGGTTTTCTCTCAGAGTTTCCTTCCTTTAGAAGATTCCAGTGCTGCCCTGAAAAGTTCCCTCCTAGAGGCTTTTATGGCTCCCCAACCTGACTAGTTGAGGCTGAGAATTAGTCTTGACATCACGTTGGCCGATCAGACTCATGCTACGTTGGGCACAGCAAGGTCGTGTCCACACACACACATGCATACATGCGCATGCACACACACACACACATGCAATGAATATATTCCTAGATTTTTCTGTCAAGGTTCAAAACCAAACCTAGATTTTCCTATTGGTTCCTTTTCTATTGTTCTCGGCTTTTGCACTTAGAAATTTATGAGAGTCTACTGTCATTCTCAGTTAAGTTCAATTGTTTAAGTTAACATTCTAATGTTAAACAGGGTTCAGAAAGATAAGAGACAGAAAATCCTTTGTCTCGCTTGACCTAATTTAGCTAGGAGAAAATATAAATACAGAAACCGAATTCAGTTCTTCCTTCTTTCTTTTGGCTTCAATGGAGGAAACATTTCACATGAAGGACTACACAACCTTCACTCTCTCTACTTGTCTAAATCCTTTTACTCTTTTCCTTTCCCCTTTTCCCATCTGTTCTTCTAGCAGATAACGAAAGATGAATTTAACTATCAACAGAATGGATAAAAGAACAGCAAAGAGCTTGTGTACAACAACTTGAAGTTGTAACAATGAAAATAAAGGGTCATTTCAACTAAATAATATTTTCCTTTCTGTAATCTATTTGTTACACACACTTTCTCTCGCTTTCTCTCTCTCACACACACACACAGTGAAAATAGTATGATTTTAGCTGGCTCCAAGGAACAGAGGCCATTATACCGTACTTGCAGCAGAAAAAGGTAAAGAGAAGTGACAACACACTCGTGTCAAGACCTATTTCTAAATGACCCTTTCAACTCCTTGGTGTGTCCATTCGTTTAAGACAACATGATCAACAGGAGGTGAATAGAAGGGAGAGTGAAACCAGGCTAAGTGATTGAGAAAAATGAGGCTATGATGATAGAAATAGAGCAATTGGAGTTTGAATGGGGATATACAATAGGGGAAGAGTAACAACGTTGTGGGTTATATCAAAAGAGAGGGAAGGAGAGAGAGAGAGGGTGTGTGTGTGTGTGTGTAATGACAGCTATACTTTTTTCTTGAGTGAGACAAAGATCAAGTGCAAGAAGATAATAAAGATAATGGAGAATCGCAACAGATGTCAATAACAAACTACTTGGAGAAGAGGAAGTAATAGCTAAGCTGTATAGAAAGGGGTAATGGAGAGCACCTTCGTAGGAGATTATGCGCAGGGTCACAAACATACCTCGCTAATGAGTGGTATGTTATAATGAACAGAAGGAGGATGAATGGAGGGTGGATGAATATCAGAGAAATGAGGACATATGTATATATATTTCTTTATTGCCCACAAAGGGCTAAACATAGAGGGGGACAAACAAGGACGGACAAAGGGATTAAGTCGATTACATCGACCCCAGTGCGAAACTGGTACTTTATTTATCGACCCCGAAAGGATGAAAGGCAAAGTCGACCTCGGCTGAATTTGAACTCAGAACGTAACGACAGACAAAATACCTCTATGCATTTCGCCTGGCATGCTAACGTGTCTGCCAGCTCGCCGCTATACATATGAGGACATATGTATATATGTGCGCACTCATGCATGTGTGTGTGTGTGTGTGTGTGTGCAACAAAACCTTCATAAACTAGAAACCCCCAAACAAATAATATCCTTTCCAGATATTAGAATTCTAATGAAAGACAATCACGCAATCCCAGTGTATTCTTTGATTCTTTTACTTGTTTCAGTCATTTGACTGCGGCCATGCTGGGACACTGCCTGTAGTTAAAAAAATTGACCCCAGGACTTTTTCTTTATAATCCTGGTACTTATTCTATCGGTCTCCTTTGCCGAACTGCAATATATATATATATATACAATGGGCTTCTTTCAGTTTCTGTCAACCAAATCCACTCACAAGGTTTTGGTCGGTCCAAGGCTACAATAGAAAACACTTGCCCAAGGTGCCACGCAGTCAGACTGAACCTGGAACCATGTGGTTGGGAAGCAAGCTTCTTACCACACAGCCACACCTGCACCATATAAAATATGAAACAAAACCATCATAAATCAAGAATACCTCTACAAGTTTAATCCTGCAAGAACTCAAATTAGAATGAAGGACAACTTAGAACCATGAGGACACAATATACAAAAAGGTTCTCAGTCAACAAGCATATCAAGAGTATACATCCCATCATCAGCTGTTGTATGGATATCATTATTGTTTCGGCACCTCAACAGTACCATTCAATCTAACGGTGTCAACAGTGTTATAAACAAAAATGCAGCCTGGACCTTAATAAAGAAGCAAGAGCGAAGAATTAGTGCAATATGTCATTTACATCTACATTTGCTTATTATCACAAAACACAAATCATCATCATCATCATTGTTTAACGTCCGTTTTCCATGCTAGCATGGGTTGGACGGTTCAACTGGGGTCTGGGAAGCCAGGAGGCTGCACCAGGCCCAGTCTGATCTGGCAGTGTTTCTATAGCTGGATGCCCTTCCTAATGCCAACCACTCCATGAGTGTAGTGGGTGCTTTTTACGTACCACCGGTACTAACATCAAATCTCAAATGGAAATCATTACATATCAAAAGCTATGAAGCATAGAAATTAGAAAATAAAATACAGAAAATAGAGAAAGACCATCAAAACAGATGTTACTACCATAGGCGCAGGAGTGGCTGTGTGGTAAGTAGCTTGCTAACCAACCACATGGTTCCGGGTTCAGTCCTACTGCGTGGCATCTTGGGCAAGTGTCTCCTGCTATAGCCCCGGTCCGACCAATGCCTTGTGAGTGGATTTGGTAGACGGAAACTGAAAGAAGCCTGTCGTATATATGTATATATATATATCTATGTGTTTGTGTGTCTATGTTTGTCCCCCTAGCATTGCTTGACAACCGATGCTGGTGTGTTTACGTCCCCGTCACTTAGCGGTTCGGCAAAAGAGACCGATAGAATAAGTACTGGGCTTACAAAGAATAAGTCCCAGGGTCGATTTGCTCAACTAAAGGCGGTGCTCCAGTATGGCCGCAGTCAAATGACTGAAACATGTAAAAGAGTAAAAGCGAGATAGAAACTATAGAACTTAGAAACGATAAAACATTGAAGAAGAAAAAAAACTAGCAAACAAAATGTATTGAACAGAAGGTGTGGAACATAGTTGAAAATATGCATTGCAAATACATAAACCGGAAAATAATAATTACTAGCACAAGGCCAGTAATTTCGAGGCAGGAGGTAAGTCTATTACATCGACCCCATTGCCCAACTAGTACTTATTTTATCAACCCTGAAAGGATATAAGGCAAAGTCAGCCACAGTGGGATTTGAACTCAGAATATGAAGACAGATGAAACGCTGCTAAGCATTTTGTCCAGCATGCTAATGATTCTGCCAGCTCACCGCCGTAAACCGGAAATTAACAATAACCTAAGGAATAACCAGCCTAGAAGTGTAAATGTGTGTGTATGTATGTGTGTGTGTGTGTGTGTGTGTGTGCGCCCACGCATACATACACACATAGACATACATATATTTGGTGTATTTGTATCTTTATATGCTTGCATTTACAATACTTAAAAACCAATGAGAGACATTCTGTAGGAATATCATGCTTGCGAGGGCAATAGAGATGTTTAAAATAAGATTGATAGAGAAAGAGAGAGAGAAAGACAGACAGACAGGCAAAAAGAGAGAGACAGACAGACAGGCAGAAAGAGAGAGACAGACAGAGACAGAGGGAGAGAAAAAGAGAGAGTACAAAAACCAGGTGGTACAATGATGGTGATTTGAAGAATATAATGTGACAGAGGAAAATAAAAGCCTCTTCTGAATTTGAGAGGTTTAGTAGAATAGTATTCTCAGACCAAGCATTTCACTGGAATATTGGCTGAAGTCATTGTATCAATTTATCTTCCTCTCATTATGTTGCCATAGTATAATAATGCTCAGTTTCACCACACTACCCCTTCTTTTTCAATTCATTAAAAATGTGTCACTATTGATTAAGCGAACATTTTAAATATAATTATTATATTGAGTAAAAGGAATACTGTCAATATATTCATCATCATCATCATCATCATCATCATCGTTTAGCGTCCGATTTCCATGCTAGCATGGGTTGGACGGTTCAACTGGGGTCTGGGAAGTCAGAAGGCTGCACCAGGCCCAGTCTGATCTGGCAATGTTTCTACGGCTGGATGCCCTTCCTAACGCCAACCACTCTGTGAGTGTAGTGGATGCTTTTTATGTGCCACCGGCACAGGTGCCAGACGAGGCTGGCAAACGGCCATAATCGGATGGTGCTTTTTACGTGCCACCGGCACAGGGGCGAGGCGAGGCTGGCAACGGCCACGAACGGATGGTGCTTTGTACATAATATACAATTTACTTTATTGAAACAATATTAATTAAAACCACAATATAAGTATGTATGCACTAGTGTATTTAGAGGAGGAGCAGTAGGGGCGGCCGTAAGCAATATGTGTTTTTTTGTGAGGTCCAGGGGCAGCAAACAGAAGGGCCGACCTGGGCGACACACATTCTAGCTACGCTAGTGTATGTATGTACATGTTGAAAGGAATGTTACTGTGATTATTGCCTGAGAGAACATCTCTTAAGATACGTGTTAAAAACAATGTATATGTGAGGCAAACATAGTCCTTGTTGGTCACTAGTGTGATGATGCTTGCCTTGCTCCGATACATATTGTGTTTTTAACATGTTTATGAAGAAATTTTCTCTCAGCATGCATTTCAACTATATATTTCTTTATTACCCACAAGGGGCTAAACACAGAGGGGACAAACAAGGACAGACAAATGGATTAAGTCGCTTACATCGACCCCAGTGCGTAACTGGTACTTAATTTATCGACCCCGAAAGGATGAAAGGCAAAGTCGACCTCGGCGGAATTTGAACTCAGAACGTAACAGCAGATGAAATATGGCTATGCATTTCGCCCGGCGTGCTAACGTTTCTGCCATGATACATAGATGGTGATATTAATTTAATACTTATTTCTTTATTACCCCCAAGGGGCTAAACACAGAAGGGACAAACAAGGACAGACAAACGGATTAAGTCGCTTACATCGACCCCAGTGCGTAACTGGTACTTAATTTATCGACCCCAAAAGGATGAAAGGCAAAGTCGACCTTGGCGGAATTTGAACTCAGAACGTAACAGCAGATGAAATACGGCTACGCATTTCGTCCGGCGTGCTAACGTTTCTGCCATGATACATAGATGGTGATATTAATTTAATACTGTTTCAATTACTTTAGCTGAGTTTTTTACAGCCCAGCAAGCTTTCCGCAATACAAGTGAATGTATAATTGACTTTCCCTCATATATCGAAGTACTAATTTCATCTGGCCAGAGAGAAGTGGGTGCACAGCATTCACAAACCTCTTATAGAGCGAAATGCGTCTTTTGGTCTCGTCAGTCATTGCTATGATGATGTTCACTTCACTCCAGTATATACTGTGTTTTTTACACATGTCTATGAAGAGGTTTTCTCTTAGACAAAAAATGTAGTGATATGTCTTTCAATGGCATATATATAATTAGTACGATATACAGATGGTGATTTATTTCAACATTTTAATAAATATTATGCCTAAGCTTGCATGCTACTTGAGAGCGAAAATGACTTTTAATCACTTCTACACATGCAATGTATAAACGGAAGGAAGTTTGGATGACCCCAAAATAATTTTAATGCGTGTGTATATATATATATTGTGTATGTGTGTGAGCATTCGTATGTGTGTGTGTGCATGCATTTGTATGTCTCTCTCTCACCCTGCATTCCTTTCTTTCTCTCTCTGTTGATCATACACTTTCACATAAAACAAACATTAATTCGGTCCTTTTCCCCTTTTCTCTATTATTCTTTTGTTGCTCTCAACCTGCTTACTTTTCTCATCTGTATCTTCTTGCTCTCTCGCTCTCTTTATTTTTCTATTTTTTGTGAGTGTGTGTGTATATATCTAATACAATAAATGTGAAAACTAATTTCTGTGTGTCAGTATGTCACACTTAGACTCCCTCACTCACTATTCAATGACACTCCTACTATTCCTCATGATGGCATGAGGATAATAGGAGGCATAGAGACGATGAGGGTGGTGGCGAAGACAGAGAGAAAGAGAGAGAGAGAAAGAAAGAAAAAGAGAGACAAAGAAATTTAGGGAGAGTCGATGATGTTTTATTAAAAGTAGTGGTGTTGATGGTGGCAGTGGGAGTAATAATAGAAGAGAGAGAAAGAGTAGGTATGTGAGAGAAAGAGGGAGATGATGTACAACTTTGTTTAACCATGTCTCTGACAGAAATTCCTGTCACCAACATACTGAACATTATCATTTTTGTTTTCTTTAATACATACACACACATACACACTCATATATACATACATATATACATACATACATACATACATACATACATACATACATACATACATACATACATACATACACATATATATATAATACACTTTAATTGAAATAAAGCTTCCCCAAAATTAAATATATCTGATATAATAAATATGAAAGTCAGTGTGTCACACTTTTTCAACTTTAATAAATCCTTTCTGCTGGAAGGACAAGGCCTCAAATTTTGTAATTACATTGACCCCAGTACGTAACTGGTGCTAATTTTATTGACCCCGAAAGGATGAAAGGCTAAGTTGACCTCAGTGGAATTCAAACTTAAAACCTAATGGTAGACGAAATACAGCTAGGCATTTCGTCCGGTGTTCTAACAATTCTTCTGGCTCACCACCTTAATATAATAATATAATATAATATAATATAATATAATATAATATAATAAATGTGAATGTCAGTATGTCAAACTTTTTCAACTTTACTCCTAGTGGCCATAGCCCCACATATCATACCATTTTGGAATTAGGCTGACTCCATATGTAAATTAAAAACATTCTGGGCTGAATCTAGACCCACAATCCTGAAATTTTGGATTCTCAAGTTTTCGTTACTGTGATTATTTTCGCTGATTTTTTTTATGTGACTTTTTGTGACTTTGAGATGGATCTGACTTGACAGTGGATTTTTATAATTTGACATTATCCACCTTTGTTTCTGGTCATCAAGTATGAAATTTGTAGAAAAGAAAAAAGTTTGCTAATGTTTTATGAATACAAGGAATAGTTTTATTTACCAAAGTATGCACCCGTATTGTTAATACACATGTGCAATTTCAGCAGTAGCTTGTCCAGCCCGAAACTGTAAAAGCCTGGCAATCTAGAATCAATAAAATCTTGCAAGGCCTATTTTACAGTATCGTAGGAATTAAATTTTTTTCCTATCCAAAAGTTATCCAAATTCTAGAAGAAACGGTAGTCAGTGGGGACAAGATCAGATGAGTATGGTGGATGATGGAGAACTTCCAACTCCAACTCCTGTAGTTTCGCCAATGTCATTTTTGCGATGTGTGGTCTGGCGCTGTCTTGCAATGAAATAGGAATGGATCTGTTGATTAATCTTTTCGTAAGTTTCTGTATCATTTGGTCCTGTTGGCTGCAGTATACTTTGGCCATGATTGATGAGCCAGGTTTAACGAAATCATAATGGATCACACCTGCGCCAGACCATCAAACACATACCATGATGTTCTTTTGCCTTTTGGACTGTGTTTTGGTGGCTAGTCTTCGTCCAGCCATTGTGCTGAACATTTATGGTTGCTGTATTGGATCCATTTCTCATCATATTACAATTCGATTAAAAAATGATTCATTTTTGTGACGAGAAAGTAACATAATGCAGGCTTCCAAACATTGCTGTTTCTGATTTTCATTGAGTTCATGTGGAACCCACTTATCCAACTTGTTCACTTTACTGATTTGAACTAGGTGAGTCAATATGGTTTGCTTGCTAACACCAAACAACAACAATAATTCACAGGCACATGGAAATGGATCTGATTCGACGGTGGTTTTTTTAGTTCATCATTACCCACCTTTGTTTCTGGTCGATTTCATTGCTCATTTGTGAGGTGAAAGTTACCAGACCGAAATTTTGCAAACCAATTTGATACTGTCTGCTGTGTAATAACATTAGAATGAAATGCTCCATTAATATTCCAAGCTATTTGTGATGCTCTGTTTCCAAGAAAGAACTCATATTTCAAAACTGTAAGAATTTCCGACTTATCCATCTGTAAACAAAGATAGCAAAAAACAATTTATAAATACTTTATAAAGTGCAAAATGAGTTAGAATAAAGAAATAGATGTGTCAGCTTTCTAACTAAAAAAAATAAAGATTGTCAAAATATAGTAATGGCACAGAATGAATAGCTGTCAAAGTTTACCATATACCTTACTACAAATTTCATACTTGATGACCTAATATGATAACTATTTTTATAATCTAAAGGCTAACTCTGTGAGTAAATTAAAAGCATTCCAGGTCGAAGCCGGACCTGCAGTCCTGAAATTTTGGATTCCTATGTTTTCATTACTGCGATAGTTTTCGTTTTTTTTTACATGATTTTTTTTGCGACAAATATGATCATCATTGGGATATGGAGGAAGCAACTGCAACAAATTCTCCAAAACAAGCCAGAGATCTGTTTGCAGATCTTCCCATTCAGAGTCAGTTGCCTAAAAGCTATATACATGTGCTTGTGTGTGTATTATATATATACATATATATATATATATATATATATATATATATATATATGTATGCATGTGTGTGTGTTAGTCATCCTATTTCTTATCAGTCAATAATACTTGTCTCCTTTATCAAACAATATATTTACTTTGCCCTTCTCTTCATTGCTTTTTTCTTCCTTCATTTACCAAATGTTTTAGAATCAATAATCTCGTTCACTCACACAGATACATGAAATCTATTGATCTATTCTTCCACTTATCCATATGTCTTGCATTTTTTCTTCAATATCTACTGCCTTTCTCAAAAATGTTTACATATTATTTCTAAAATATAGATATGCAAAGAAGAGAAAATCAAGGTTGTATTGGTAAGATGACTGATTGCTTATCAGACATACCCCAGTACCTGAGTTCAGGTCATTGATGCATGCTTGTGTGTGTGTGTATGTGTGTGTGTGTATGTATGCGTGCGCACATACACACACATTTATACAGTAGTACCTTGGTTTACGAACGCCTCTGATCACAAATAAATCGTGTTTTATATATATAAAGCACGATTTATTTGTGATCAGAGTTGTTAGAAAACCGAGGTACCACTGTACATGTGAATAAGTTTGGAAAGTCTCTTAACCCTTTAGCATTCAAACCGGCCATATCCGGCCAGAATATTTAACCTGTTTTATATTGAAACTGACCAGGTCTCGCCTCTCACCTCAGCCCTACAATGTCGTTCTAAAACTAAAAAATCACATCACTGAAATCTCTAAACTACAAGATAATGCATGTCTAATTCAAAGCAATATAAATAAACAAATATCACATTTGACAGAATAATCTGAACACTAAAGGGTTAAAGTGATAAAATTTTTGTATTCTATAACATGTCTTATATGGCTGATTAATATATGGAGTGATTATGATATTAACACACTTCTACACTTCTAGGCTCTAAAAATAGGCAATCGGGCTTTTGACCTCACACAGCTATTTTCAGATAACATCCACATTTTGAAGATGACTTAATCATTGCCGAAATCTCATTTGTCCTTATTCTACTAATATGGAATATTTATAAATCTGTACCATACAGAAATCAAACTAGCTGTTTGTTTCCAAATGTGTTAGTTGTTTAACCTAGCATGCGTAAATGAAAAACTGTACCTCTCACACACATACATGTACAGAAGTGTGGTGCACACATATATTGCAAGAGGCAAAGGACCTACATTTTAAGGAAAGGGAAATGCGAAGTGTTACCTTCACAGTTTCCGAAAATGTGGTGCAGTCATAGGAACTGAAAATTTACCTCTTTATAGGACTTGCCACACACATTCATGTATATAATATACATTTTAATATGATTTTCTATGATTTGAATGAATATATATTAATGCTTAGGCTGTGAAGGTTAAAAGAATGGAAGATAGCTACACAAATGTGCACCCCACCACGACTTTGTTCTTTGTTTCATAACTTTCAAAAAAAAGGAATATTTTTTAAAGACATTTTCAACATATATCTTTCAGATGGTGTAGATTCCAATTATATCAGAGTCTGCTGTGAAAAAAAAATTTCGAAAATGGAGAGAGAGGAGTTTTGAATAATTCATATGATTCAACTTTGTTTCATAACTTCAGGAAAAATAGTATTATTTAATGGAATTTTTCTACAAATACATTTCAAATGGCATAGATTACGATTATATTGGAATTTAAAGTAAAAGCATAACTGTTTTTAAAATTTCAAGTTTTTTTTTCTTGCAGATGTAAGGAATGGAAGCACTCCATCGGTTACGACGACGAGGGTTCCGGTTGATCCGAATCAACGGAACAGCCTGCTCGTGAAATTAACGTGTAAGTGGCTGAGCACTCCACAGACACGTATACCCTTAATGTAGTTCTCGGGGATATTCAGCATGACACAGAGAGTGACAAGGCTGGCCCTTTGAAATACAGGTACAACAGAAACAGGACGAAAGAGTGAGAGAAAGTTGTGGTGAAAGAGTACAGCAGGGATCACCACCATCCCCTGCCGGAGCCTCGTGGAGCTTTTAGGTATTTTTGCTCTCAATAAACACTCACAACGCCCGGTCTGGGAATCGAAACCGCGATCCTATGACCGCGAGTCCGCTGCCCTAACCACTGGGCCATTGCGCCTCCACTCTTGCAGATGTATATGTCATGCAAGTATCTTACATTAAATTCTGATATAATCAAAATCTGAACCATTTGGAAGGTATTTAATGAAATTTCATTTAAAAATATCCATTTTTATAAGTTATGAGGAAACAAATTCAGAATGAGGCACACTTATGCAGATAGGCTGAGAACAGGGTCCGGACAAAAGCCCCTCGGACAAAAGAACCCTAGGACGAAAGCCCCGAGGTTATAATTTTCGTTGCAGTTATTAGACTGTGCCACCCATGCTGGGGCACCACCTTCAAGAATTTTTAGACAGCTGTATGGAACTCAGAATTTTATAATTCAATTTTTTTGATATAATTCAATTTTGCTTTCCTTTTTACTTGTTGCAATCATTAGACTGCGGCCATGCCGGGGCACCACCTTGAGGAATTTTTAGTTGATTGTATTGACCCCAAAAATTTTTTTAGATGATTTTCAACCAGCACATGAAGTTAAGCCTAGAAGGTCTTTCGACATGCTAGAAATAACAGCCAAATCTCTTGAAATTTTTAATGACCCCACCCCCGCCCCGGTTATATATTTTTGGTTATTTTTCATTTTTTTTTTATTTTCTAAAAATCTTTTTACTTGTTTCAGTCACTGGACTGTGGCCATGCTGGGGTACTGCCTTGAAGAATTTTTAGTCAAATGTATCGACCCCAGAATCTTTTTTAGGTGATTTTCAACCAACACATAAAGTTAAGCCTAGAAGGTCTCTCCACACAGCCAAATCTTACAAAATTTTTTATATAATTTCATGTAAACAAAAACGGAAATCGCAGTTGTAAAAAAAAAAAATATTTTCCAAAATTCCAATTTTTAAGTAAATAAGATATATTCAATCGAAAAATGGTGTCAAAACATCTATGTCCCTCCCAATGGTAATTTCTGTGTGTTTCAATAATTCCCCCCACCACCATTTTCTCTCAAATTATTGTTCTTTTAAAATTTTTTTTTTTGCCTAAAACCTACATTTTCGGATACAGAGATTCCGGAAAATTGCCAAAAATCAGAATTTAAAATTTTTTTGCCCCACCATCCTTACTCCCCCCTCCCCTAATTTCTTCATTTTTCGCTTTTTTCCATAACCCTAACCCTAAAACCCCAACCCTAAAACCCTAACCCTAAAACCCTAACCCTAAGTAGAAAAATTTTTGGAAATTTGTTTCAGAATCATAATCTCCGTATTTTCCCGCATATTGTGGGGGAAAAAAAACAATTCTGAAAAAGTTAAAAATGAAGAATTTAGTGGTGGTGGTGGATTTCAAAATGCCGATTTTTGCCAATTGTTTTGCAGATTCGTGTTCTCCATAGCCGAAAACGGGGGTTTGTGTAGAAAAAAATTAAATAATAAAACGGGGTGTTTTTTTTAGGTGGGATACAAAAGGAAAATCTTTTCTAAGGGGAAAATCTTTTCTAATGGGATAGGGAAAGACTTCAGAAAATTCACAAAATCTGAGTTTTTCCCCCATAACTTTTAGGAAAATGGGGCTTTTTCAATGAAATTTTATAGAAATACCTTTCAAAAGGTATACATTACGATTATAAGGCAATTTGTGGGGAAAATCTTTTCCAAAGGGTGGAGAGAAAAAAATGAAGTGGGTAGAAATAAACACTACGTAGTGTATTAGTACTACGCTAGGGTATCTATAGAAAGTTGAATGTGATTTCGGAATATAAGGAGGAAAAATTCGGATCATGGGAATTTTCCGAAAGTCCTCTCTCCACCTCAAGATTTTCCCCACAAATTACTTTATAATCGTAATGTATGCCTTTTGAAAGGTATTTCTATAAAATTTCATTGAAACAACCCCATTTTCCTAAAAGTTATGAGGGAAAAACTCAGATTTTGAGAATTTTCCGAAGTTCTCTCCCCAACCCCTTGGAAAAGATTTCCCCCACAAATTTCTTTATAATCGTAATGTATGGGCATTTTTTGGAGGACAGTTAATTACTTATGAATAAAGCATATTTTGCAATCAGTCGAATATCAAAAACGTCTGAAGGTAAAATTTTAAAGCTAATAAGTAAAACAGATTCTTCATACTTTTGTTTGTGTCTTTTGGATGCCTAAAAATATCTTTATATATAAAAGTGAAGTTGTGTGTCTGTCTCCTACGATTTAGATTCCTAACTACTCCCACATTTTGCGGTGCAGTGTAACCAAAAGCGGGTATCTTATAGTCGTGATTCATATCGATCCCTTCTGGGTATTAGCGCGCGTCTACGATGAGTCTACGATTTTAAAAAAATTTACCATAATTTTTTTCCCATTTTTAATGCATTTTTCCCTATTATATAAGGGAAGTAACTCTCTAAAAATGTATTATTAAATCTCAGAACGTAAAAAGCTACAGTAACACCCACCTTTGTGGTTAGCCATATTGAGATGGCTATTATACTTTACATCTCTAAAAATGCTTATATAGTTATTTCCCTTACAAACCCGAGCAACGCCGGGCGATACTGCTAGTCGTGTTATAATTTTGTCTTATTTCGTTATGTAAACTTAGGGTTTGCTTTGCAATTTACATCTTGGTATTGTAATGCTATATTATTATCATTAGAATTCGAGCAGGTTGTTGATGACTTCAGTCCTCAAATTTTGAACATATCATCACAGACAATAATTTCTGATTTTGGTGAAAGGCCACAAATTGGCTGATACAAATGATACAAAAATCTCTGAATATCACTATGTGATGTTGGGTTTTGGTGTTTAGTGATGCCCAAATATGGGTGAGTGGATCCAGTGTTCTACCAATACTGGAATGATGAAATGTGAAATTGACCTTAATGGGATTGAACTTAGAATATCAAGGGACATAACTAAATTGGCTGTTTCTGCAAGCACCACCGTCTGTCGAAACAAAAAAAAAATTTTTTCTTTCTTTTTTCTTTTACTTGTTTCAGTCATTTGACTGTGGCCATGCTGGAGCACCGCCTTTAGTCGTGCAAGTCGACCCCGGGACTTATTCTTTGTAAGCCCAGTACTTATTCTATCGATCTCTTTTGCCGAACCGCTAAGTAACGGGGACGTAAACATACCAGCATCGGTTGTCAAGCAATGCTAGGGGGACAAACACACACACATATATATATACGACAGGCTTCTTTCAGTTTCCGTCTACCAAATCCACTCACAAGGCATTGGTCGGCCCGGGGCTATAGCAGAAGACACTTGCCCAAGATGCCAACCAGGAACCATGTGGTTGGTTAGCAAGCTACTTACCACACAGCCAGTGGATTAAATCCTATACTATGACATTTGAATATAAAAATAATAAAAATTTTAAATGTAAATAAAATTTTGTCATACTGACGAAAGATCGCCCTATTATCCTTTAAGGCGTACTTAAGATACTTTAAGAAACCGTTTTTTGATACATTTTTCTTATTTTTTATCTTAATTTTTAGATACAAAGCTCTTCAAATAATGGTTGTTGTTTTTATCGTTTATAATACAGCAATATTACAGATATGTGCACTTTCTTAAACTATCAATCCTATTGCAAATGGGATTTAATTTTGTTTCCTCAAGTTTATTGTTGTCACTTTTTTCCCCGCAAAATCACGACCGATAGAGAAAAAGCAGAGTAACGGGCCTTCGCTTAATTAAATCCGCGAAATGATTTCTTTGTCTTATGTAGTAAGGTCTAATATTTTCCCCTTTCGTTACCAACCCGGCCAAAACCGGCTCTGGCTCTGTAGTACAAATGTCCTGTTTTCATAAGTTTTGCATCAAAATATACCACCAAACCTTAGTTGCAATTTATATTCCTAATACTAGCTTAATGACAACTAAGTTATTTTACTAAATTCTTTGTTATTTTTAAAATAATTGAAAGAGACACAGGGCATCTCAAAATAAATACAGTAACGAAAGGGTTAACCCTTTCGTTACTGTATTTTGTACAAGATTGTGTTGTCTGAAGTATTCCCTATCCTCGCACTATTTCATCGACCCTAGAACGTTTCGTAATCTTAGTGCATTTTTGAACTCTATAGTGAAGTGTTAAATTAAATTCTAAAGGTGGTGCCCTAGACTAATTACGATGTCTAAAACCGGTATAAAAGAAAATGATTAATTTTCTGTTCTAGACTATAAAGTAAACAGTTATATAGTGGAAGCAATTCATTCGTCTAAACTCCTTCACAACAAATTTGTAACCCTTTAACCCTTTCCGTACGTAAGAAATCCTTATTATACAGCAAAATTTAATGTTATTACAGCTAATATTATTTATCTATTTTGTGTAATCTCGCACCGACAGACAATTTATTAAAATGAACGTTTTGCATAAATTGCTAATCGAAAGAAAATCAGTGTCTTGAATACAATGATATTGATTTTTTTTACATAGGCATAAAACCTCAAATTTTAGGGAAGAGGACAATCGATTTATATCGATTCGAGTACTTTCTATAATATCGACACCAGAAGGATAAAATGCAGTTTGAAACAAAGAACTGAAACAAATACTACAAGGTATTTTGTACAAGTCTGCAAATCCAATCCTTCAAATCTAAGTTCTTGTGTTTATATTAACACACACACACACACACACACACACATATATATATATATATATATATATATATATATATATATAATATATATGTATATATATATATACACACACGCACGTATATATATATATATGTGTGTGTGTGTATATATATATATATATAATATATATATATATACACACACACACACATATACATATTATGGGATGGTGGTTATATATATATATATATATATATATATATATATATTATATATATATATATATATATATACACACACACACACATATATATATATATATATATATATATATATGTGTGTGTGTGTGTGTATATATATATATACACACACACACACACATATATATATTATGGGATGGTGGTTATCGATTTTCAGAATTGTTAGAGTCGGTAATTGGATACTGCTCTAAGTTCAGATCCTACCGAGGTCGACTTTGGCTTTCGTCCGTTCGGGGTCGATAAAATAAAGTATAAATCAAATACTGAGGTTTTATGTAACCGACTAACCTCCTCCCCCAAAGTTCAGACCCTGTACCAGTTTTAGAAATAATTCTTATTTTTAATGATAATACTAGTAATTGTACAATATAAAAAATTACTAGAGCAAGCAAATCCAGCCATGTCTACTGTACAAAAAGTTGGCGGGATTCTGGTTAAGTACCACATAACCCCTCATAACTTTATTTTTGGGAATTTTCAGAAATTGTTTGTTTATGTTGAACACACGGGAATTCATATGATTAAGAAAAAATTTTTTTTAATTTTTCAAATATTTTCTTTAAAATCAGAGTATAAATTGCGGACAGTCTGACTTTTTTTGCTTAAGTCTCAATAATGGACCGTTAAATGTGTTTATAGGGAGTAAGATATTGAAAAACAATGCATCAGTGAGAAAGAAACGAGGAAGGTTTCGGGTGGTTGTGAGGTGTGCTAAATAGCCCTTGTATCGCACAAAAAAATTTTTTTTTTTTTTGCATAAACGTATGAATTCCTGTGTGTAGAACACAAATTTGCAAAAATTTTCCAAAAATTAAAAAAAAAAAATCAATGTTATAGGCGCAGGAGTGGCTGTGTGGTAAGTAGCTTGCTAACCAACCACATGGTTCCGGGTTCAGTCCCACTGCGTGGCACCTTGGGCAAGTGTCTTCTACTATAGCCCCGGGCCGACCAATGCCTTGTGAGTGGATTTGGTAGACGGAAACTGAAAGAAGCCTGTCGTATATATGTATATATATATATATATATGTATGTGTCTATGTTTGTTCCCCTAGCATTGCTTGACAACCGATGCTGGTGTGTTTACGTCCCCGTCACTTAGCGGTTCAGCAAAAAGAGACCGATAGAATAAGTACTGGGCTTACAAAAAGAATAAGTCCCGGGGTCGAGTTGCTCGACTAAAGGCGGTGCTCCAGCATGGCCGCAGTCAAATGACTGAAACAAGTAAAAGAGTAAAGAGAGTTACGGGATGCTTAAACCAAAGTTCTGCCTAAATGTCTTCTGCTTATGTCTATGTTGTGAGTTTCTATCCTGCTGGGTAAACGTTGCTTTCCATTTTTCAAGGTTAATAAAATAACCCTGGTATCAAATACTCAAGTAGACGTATTTGACAGTATATTCACCCCTAAATTATGGTTAAGTGTCATTACTGGAAATAAATGTTAAAATTATCAAATAAAAATTTTAAAAAGAGTAAAACACCATCAAAATGTAACTCATTAGATTTTATGAAACTGAAATTAATTTTATACCTGATGTAAATTAGTTCTTAAATAAAACATAGATAGAAAACTGATGCAAAATGTAACAAAAAGAATCAATTTTTACTATTAGCTGAGCTTGTAAATGCAGCCTTTTTAAAGATGTTACCAATCTTTTCTTCATTTATCAGGTTAAAGATAGTATTTTCATTGTTTAAAGTGGAACATCAGATTAAATTTTCATTATTTATCCCTCAACCATTCAGTTATATTGTGTCAAACTATGAAGATGATAAAAATAGTCGACTGAGTCCTGTTGTTTCACATCAGGGCAGACTTAGAAAAAGTAAACCTATCATCAAAAGTGTTTCTATTGGGGTCATTACATCCTATTTTCAGGCATAGTTTACCTAGAACTGTATGATCCAACGTACACTCCCTTTGTCTTTTTTCAAGACAATAGAGTAGGGCTTCTCAATCTTTTTAACTTTATAGCACACACCCATGCCAGTGACACGTAAAAAGCACCCAGCACACTCTGTTAGGTGGTTGGTGTTAGAAAGGGCATCAAGTCATAGAAATCATGCCACAACAGACAGTTGGAATTTGGACAGCTCCATGTTAAACCGTCCAGTCCACACCAGTATGGAAAGTGGACATTAAACAATGATGGTAATGATATACTCTTTACTCTTTTACTCTTTTACTTGTTTCAGTCATTTGACTGCGGCCATGCTGGAGCACTGCCTTTAGTCGAGCAAATCGACCCCAGGACTTATACTTTGTAAGCCCAGTACTTATTCTATCGATCTCTTTTGCTGAACCGCTAAGTGACGGGGACGTAAACACACCAGCATCGGTTGTCAAGCAATGCTAGGGGGACAAACACAAACACATACACACACACACATATATATATATATACATATATACTACAGGCTTCTTTCAGTTTCCGTCTACCAAATCCACTTACAAGGCATTGGTCGGCCCGGGGCTATAGCAGAAGACACTTGCCCAAGATGCCACGCAGTGGGACTGAACCCGGAACCATGTGGTTGGTTAGCAAGCTACTTACCACAGAGCCACTCCTGTGCCTATATGTATGTATATATGCGCATATATGTATGTATTCACACATTTTTTTTTTTTATTATTTGCTGGGTTTGAAGGAAGGGGTATTGCCCATGGTCTGCAAAGGCCTTCCTTGATCAACAAAATTGATGCCATTAACGTTCCTCTTGAAACACTGCAAGTCAACACTTGTAGAAAAGAAATGAGAGGGAGGGAATTCCAGTGAGCTGATGTTGTGGGAGGAAGGACTAATTATAACAATTAGTGAGGAGCCTGGGAGATTAGATACAGCAAGAGTGTGGAGAAAAAGAGAGGCAAAGGGGCCAGGAACGCCTGAGTAAAGGTGGTGTAAGTCAGCCTGTTTCATAGAGCAGAAATCATAATAGCTGTAGAAAAAAAACAAAGAGACAAGATAGGCGCAGGAGTGACTGTGTGGTAAGTAGCTTGCTAACCAACCACATGGTTCTGGGTTCAGTCCCACTGCGTGGCATCTTGGGCAAGTATCTTCTGCTATAGCCCCGGGCCGACCAATGCCTTGTGGGTGGATTTGGTAGACGGAAACTGAAAGAAGCCTGTCGTATATATGTATATATCTGTGTATGTGTGTTTGTCCCCCTAGCATTGCTTGACAACCGATGCTGGTGTGTTTACGTCGCCGTCACTTAGCGGTTCGGCAAAAAGAGACCGATAGAATAAGTACTGGGCTTACAAAAAGAATAAGTCCTGGGGTCGAGTTGCTTGACTAAAGGCGGTGCTCCAGCATGGCCGCAGTCAAATGACTGAAACAAGTAAAAGAGTAAAGAGAGTATAGTAGGTCTGAAGCCCAAAGGCTGGAGCATGTCTGAGTGACTTTAAGCCAATGAGATGGATAGCCTTTTTCTGGAGGCAGTCTAGGATGTTGTGGTGCTAGAGTACCATTCTATTGTGGAGCAAGTCTCACTTGGCTCTAAAGAAAAGGGCCAATCGCTGGTATGTAGTCCTATTTATGTTAAGGATGTTGGTGATAAGTTGAACCTATGACCAATTTTAGTTCCCTGTTGATGTTATTTCACTCCAATTAATACTTGGAAGGAGATGAAAGTTCCAACTTAACATTTCTCTAACAGCAACAGCTCTTGGTGTGCAGTCATGGAAAAAAAATTGCAATTGTTTATTTTATTCAACAACAACAAAAAAAACCCAATTTGTTGAAGAAGAAAAGAAATTATACCCAGACACCAAGTTCAGCCTTTTTAAAGATGTGTTGTTTTTTCTGGTCCATATTATAGTAGTACCTGTTATTCAAAAGCACCAGCCTTGTCACATTCTGTGTCATGCTGAATCTCCCTGAGGAGTACAATAAGTGTACACATCTGTGGAGTGCTCAGCTACTGGCGTGTTAATTTCACAAGCAGGCCATTCCATCGACTAATTCAACTGGAACACTCATTGTCATAACTAAAAGAGAGTTAGACCTATATATATATATATAACTAGAAGGTTTACGAAAATAAACAAAAGACGAAGGCAGGTGAAGTACAAACAAACAAATGTATTAGTATGGCGCTCAGGAATAGAAATAGAATAAGTCTTTAACGTTTCAAGCCTACGCTCTCCGACAGAAAGATACGCAGAAAAAAACAAGGAGAGAAAAAAATGCATGTTGGAGCTAACGATATATATATCTTTTATTTGTTTCAGTCACTGTAATATGGCCATGTTGCAGCACTGCTCTGGAGGGTTTAGCCAAACAAATCAGCTCCAGTACATATTTTTTGAGTATGATACTTATTCTATTGGCCTCTTTTGACAAACTGCTAAGTTACTGGGATATAAACAAACCAACAACAGTTATTAAGTAGTGGTTAAAACACACACATATATAATAAGCTTTTTTCAGTTTCTCTCTGCTAAATCTACTCATAAGGCTTTGACTGGCCCAAGGATACAGAAGACATGTGCCCAAGATTCCACACAGTGAGACTGAACCCAGCATCACATAGGTGGGAAGCCAAATTCTTACCACACAGCCATGCCCGGTATAAATACACATACATACATTTTTATGTCTACTCTCCTTTCTGGCATGGGTTAGATGGGTCATCAAGGTCCGATCATTTCTTATTGAGAGCTACAGCTTCTAAAAACTGGTGCTCATACATATCATTTTGAATTGGCTTCTATGACTGGATGCTTTTCTTATTGCTAATTATTTTATAGAGTGTGCTGGGTACATTCTCTTATGGTACCAACACTAAGGTGGTTGAATAATCCATGGCAAAACAGGAATTAAAGGGACCTCGCACTCATACAATTCCTCTGCTTATTTGCCAATCATTTTACTGTGTGTAATGGGTGCATTTTCATGGTACCAGCACTAGGGAGGTAGCCTCCTCATCATTCACCTAGAGAAAAGCACAGTGGGTTCTGTCATAGCACCAGCACAGGAGGTGGTGTGCCTTGTACATGTAGACATTTCTCAGAAATTTAAGGATGGGGAATAGGGGAGGGAACAGTGATGGAAGAAAGGCTAGAAATGGATTGTTAAGAGGGAGAGTAAGTGTATAAATGTAGAGAGTAATCCATAACAGTGTGTGTACATTTGCTCAGGAGACCAAGAATGGGAACAGGAGAGGAAGCAATAACAACAGGACCAGAATAACTGGGAGGGTGAATGGGAAAAAGAAGGGATTTAGGGTGGGGTGGGGGAAACTGAGAGCAGTGTAACTGAAAATAGTTGTGGACAAAATTTAAGGTGAGAGTAAATGTTAGGTGGCAACAGAGCTAACCCAGAAGACAGAGAGTGCTGGCTGGTAGTACAGCAGGATAATGAAGCTAGTGTGTATTGGGTAAGTAGAAAAGGGCTATCCAGTGCAGCCTCTCAAGTGTGGAGCTAATAAAGGGGTGGGGTTGAGATTAGAATGAAGGAGAGTAAATGGTGTGATCAGCACAGGTGGTGGAGAGATTAATGATGGGAATGAGAAGGAGAAAGGAAAAGTTGGTGAGGACGTAATATTAGAATGCAGCAAAAGTAAGCTTGATAGAGTACAAAAAAGATATCATGGCTTCTAAACACTACCCTTGTGTCAAAATATATTTTACGATGGGTGGATGGGTCTTCTTCAGGCATTGCATATCACCAAACAGTACAGTCCTTTGTCATCTATTCTGAGATGCACAGCATCTTCAAGTCAATCTTCATCGGTTTGTCCTGTCTTCCTTGGTCTCCTTTTTTTGTAAGAACCACTAATTTGGAATGCTTGGCATTTCTTTGTGTAGTTCCCAATAATCCAGAAGCATCACATGCCCATACCATAGCAGCCGCTTCTCTTGAGTACATCATCCTATTCCTCTTATACTTTTTCTTGCTCTCTCAGTCATTTGTACTCTAGTCTTCATGGAAGTAATATTACATATCCATCAGAACATGCTAGCTTCATTTC
This sequence comes from Octopus sinensis, assembly GCF_006345805.1. Lineage (NCBI taxonomy): Eukaryota > Metazoa > Mollusca > Cephalopoda > Octopoda > Octopodidae > Octopus > Octopus sinensis. Next base: position 127,892,755 of record NC_043001.1, on the reverse strand, counting down.
TTTTGAACCTTCACAAATCTTCTGCATTCAAATATTGATTGATTTTTGCCAGTGCAGATCATCTTCAATTTCCATGGATCCCAGATTCGACCTTATTTTAACATATTTTTATACCATCAAAGTGAAGATACATTATATTACAAAAATTGGAATTTTAAAATTAATGTTGGCAACTTAGCAAGTTTGTTGTTAAAATTTTGGCTGTTCACCACTGTCATCATTATTTTTTTAATAGCCATTTGCTTGGATGGATTTTCATTTGTGCAGTGTCTTGCCATTTGATTTGAGCCTTTATCACTTCCCTCGAGATTCAACCCCCTAAGACCAACTTTCACCACTGCTTCCCTTGTTAACATGGTTCTCTCAAAAGAGAGTTGCTGAAGCATGGAACAAACTGCCGGCATCAGTTGTTAGTTGTCGGAGCACTGCATCCTTCAAAACTTCGATGCTTCCTGAGATTCGCCAACACTACACTTGATTTTCTCCCCTCCATACACACACAAGCATGTATCTGACTCATACATTGTTCACTTTCCAGACATTTCTACATTACTGCTAATATTTTAAATGCACTTTCTGACAAGTTGTGGTGCATCTGAGCACTGTATACAATAATTTCATTATTATTATTATGAATATAATGAGAAGCAGAGTAGCAGTGCTTACGTGGGCTAATATGTTTATTGTAGAGTGAATCTACTCCAGACAGCTAAACTGTTTCTTTTACAATCATTTTAGGATCTTTGTATATTACAAAGGTATTGTTCCAGATATGTGAACAGTCCATCAATAAGTCACACTCGAGCTTTGTAGAGAGTCAGCAACTGATCTTAACCAAAATCTTTTCTGGTTCTAAACAGAAAGCGTAATATTTGCAATACAGCTTTCTCAGTGTTATATAAGTAAAGTCACCAAGACGTGGTAAAAGCGCTTATAGTACATATGTATTACATTATGTCATTAGACAAAGTTTTTTTTAAGAGGCAGACCCAGGAAAACCTGGGACGAGGTGGTGAAGCACGACCTTCGAACTTTAGGTCTCACTGAGGAAATGACTAGAGACCGAGACCTCTGGAAGTGTGCTGTGCGCGAGAAGACCCGGCAGGACAAGTGAATCCATAACCCGTGGCCTTCTACATGGGATGGAGCCAGCCTACGTATGCATACCTTCCCTTCTTGGGACACAAAACTCTACTTGTGAAGACCTGTTGAGGCAAGTGAGGATCAGAATCGAAATCGATCAATGCGAAATCAATCAATGGAAATTGCAGATGTGTTACCAGTGCCGGTGGCATGTCGAAACTCTACTTGTGAAGACCTGTTGAGGCAAGTGAGGATCAGAATCGAAATCGATCAATGGAAATTGCAGATGTGTTACCAGTGCCGGTGGCATGTAAGAGAACCTTCCGTTTCGCGACCGTTGCCAGCGCCGTCCCGACTGGCCTCGTGCCGGTGGCACGTAAAAAGCACTATCCATTCGTGTCCATTGCCAGCCTCGCCTGGCCCTCGTGCCAGTGGCACATAAAAAGCACCATCCGTTCGTGGCCGTTTGCCAGCTCTGTCTGGCACCTGTGCAGGTGGCACGTAAAAAGCACCCACTACACTCACGGAGTGGTTGGCGTTAGGAAGGGCATCCAGCCGTAGAAACACTGCCAGATTTGACTGGGCCTGATGAAGCCTTCTGCCTTCACAGACCCCAGTAAAACCGTCCAACCCATGCTAGCATGGAAAACGGATGCTAAACGATGATGATGATGATGATGATGATATATATATATATGAGGGAAGTTATAAATTATCTGCACTTTCACCATAACATATCTTTATTATTGTCACACTGCCTTCTGCGTATGCGTGCTTATAGTTGGTACTATTGTGGTCACATGATCGAAGTTTGAGCCTGATTGTGCCATTTTTCTCTCAGGTTTTACAGTGTAAGCACAGCCGCTCCACCAGCAATGTGCTCCAAAGAAGAATAAAGAGCAGTGATCCAATTTCTCTGGTCAGTAGTTATGTGAGGTGCTGAAATTCATCGGAGGCTTTTAGCATGATAAGGGGACAGTGCACTACTGTGTAGAAGTGTGCATGAGTGGAATGAGAAGTTTAAAAGTGGCTGGACAAGTGTGATGCACAAAGAAGGAGCAGGGTGCCTGTCAACCTCTACCACTGATGAGAAGATTCATCAAGCTTGAGAGATGGTAATGATGAACCAGCGAGTTACCATTGATGAGGTATCTCATAGATTAGTCATGTAGATTAGTCATGGTTCTATCTATCAAATTATCCATGATGAGCTTGGCTTCCATAAAGTCTGTGCAAGATGGGTGCCAAGAGAGCTTACTGTAGAGCATAAGCATCTTGAGGTCTGCTAGCATTTACTCAATTGGTACAACAATGAGGGCAAGGAATTTTTGAGCCGAATAGTCACAGGAGATGAAACACGAGTCCATCATTATGAGGCAGAATCCGAAAGACAGAGTATGGAGTGAAAACATCCTGACTCGCCAGCAACAAAGTAATTCAAGACTCATTCTTCTGTAGGAAAGGTGATGCTAACCCTTTTTTGGGACTCAAAAGGGCCTATACTGGAAGACTACCTGGAAAAGGGCTGTATGATCGATATTGCAAGATACAGTGCTTTACTGGCCAACAAACTGAAGCCAGTAATTTGCATCAAGCACCGAAGCCTATTGTCAAAGAAAATTTTGTTGTTGCATGAAAATACACGTCCACACACAGAAACTCAAACTATTAACCATTTGGGTTTTGAGATGCTGGGACACCCCAGATCTCACCCCTTCCACCTATCATATCTTTGGGCTGCTCAAAGATGGTTTACAAGGTCATCAATTTCCTACTGTTGAAGGTGTGAAGGGAGTGGTGCATAAACGGTTGCATGACCAACCAAAGACCTTCTTCTTGTAGGGGAATACACAAGCTTCTGGACTGCTGGGCCAAATGCATCAAAAAGGAAGGAGTCTATATAGAAAAATTACATACTTGTTTATCCCCTGCTTTTGTGTAAATACATTATAAAAACAAGAGTGCGAATAATCTTTGACTCTCCCTTTTATATATATATATAAAATGTATACACACACACATCATCATTTAGCGTCTGCTTTCCATGCTAGCATGGGTTGGACGGTTCAACTGGGGTCTGGGAAGCCAGAAGGCTGCACCAGGCCCAGTCTGATCTGGCAATGTTTCTATGGCTGGATGCCCTTCCTAACGCCAACCACTCCGTGAGTGAAGTGGGTGCTTTTATGATAGGCTTCATTTCCATCTACCAAATCCACTGACAAGGCTTTGGTTGACCCAAGTCTATAGTAGAAGACATTTTCCCAAGGTGCCACACAGTGGGTTTGAACCTAGAACCTTCTGGTTCGGAGGTTTCAATTGTAAGACTGTAACCATGGTGGAGCACCATTTTCATTTATTTTCTGTCAGCTTGTAGTCACTTTATGGCTGAAAGTTGGTCTGTGACTGGTAGCAGTTGATCTCCTCTGAGTGTATCCTTCAGTGGTAAATTGGTCCAGTATTATTGTTAGGAGTTTATCCAAAGTTTTTTGTTTTTTTTTTTGTATATTGTTTCAGTAGAGGTTCCTTTGATAATTCTGATTACTTCAGGCAGGCAGTTGAGGACCTCTACATATCAGACTCGTACAATAGCATTTGATGCCAGTGTCATGTAACTGGTACATTAAAATCACCCTTCAAACATTGGGCCATATCCTCTGCTTGAGAAGACCTGTCAAGCCAAGTGTCACCGGCATGAGAGCCATTCAGGCAGTACTGGATGGTGCTATTTATATGCCAGTCGGCCATGCTTGGATGGTGCTATTTATATGCCATCAGCATGGGAGCCAGTCAGGTGGCACTGGCAATGACCACGCTTGAATGGTGCTTTTTATGTGCCACCGGCACAGGACCAGTGAGGCAGCAATGGCATTGATCACACTCAAATGGTGCTTTTTGCATGATACCAGCATGGGTGCCAATCAGGCAGTACTGTCATCAGCCATGACAACAACTTCACTTGCCTCAACCGGTTTTTGCAGTTTATTGCCCAATGATTGAAGGGTACTTTCAGAAGGGCTGGTTATGCTGGACTGGAATAGGCCATGGTTACAGTCTCACTAGGTTTGCCGGGTCTTCTCAAGCACAACATATCTCCAAAGGTCTCAGCCACTTGTCATCGCCTCAGTGAGGCCCAAAGTATGGAGATCGTGTTTCAACACCTCATCCCAGATCTTCCTGGGTCTGCCTCTTCCACAGGTTCCCTCAACCGCTAGGGTGTGGCACTTTTTCACACAGCTATCCTCATCCATTCTCACCACATGACCATACCAGCGCAGTTGCCACTCTTGCACGCCACATCTGATGCTTCTTAGGTCCAACTTTTCTCTCAAGGTACTTACACTCTGACATTATACATCCAGCAGAGCATACTAGCTTCATTCCTTGGCAGCTTACACATGTCCTCAGCAGTCACGGCCCATGTTTCATTTGCCATATAGCATGGCTGTTTTATATATTTTAGTTGTTTGTTCTTATTTAAAAAAAAAAACCTAACTAGCTTTTTACAGATCAATTTGTAAACACTAATTTCTAAGCCTGAGAATATTGAATTTTACATCCCCACAAAATTTTAGGGCATGCAAATGTACCCCTTGCATCCTCTGTTCCCGGGCCTCTTGATTCTGGTCATCTGAACGTTTTATGTCTGCTGTTAATACATACAGATGGTCTTGTCAAAGAATATTTCCTTTCATGAGTAAGTTGTGTATTTGTGAAGTTGAAGGATAATTCCAATGTCACTGTGAGTAGAAGCAGCGCAAATCTAACAGAAGATACCCGGTAAACGCATATATAATATATCCATCTGTGTAAAGTTGAGGAGCGAAGTTGAGATGTGTAGTTAAAAGTAACATCAAGTTGACAATAGGCAGACAGAAGAGTAGGGGAAATAACTGTACCGTGAGTTATACAAATGTTGTTAAACAGTGGGAAATATAGACGAATGAAAGGCAATTTATCTACTAATTCTATACACATGTGAAGTCTTTTTGATATCCAGGGGAAAATCGATGCTTTCAAGGGCTAAAGGATATTGGTGTATAATGCGGGATACATATGGTAGCATATATTTTTAAAGGCTACGCTCTATGTTGATGTGTGTGTATTTCATACATTTTGTTGGCTGAAACAGTTGACACCGCTCACTCGTGATTTTCTCTTAAAAATTCTGGTTGATGAAACTTCATTTTTATTCTCCAAGCTTCTACTAAATTTAGTGGATGTCTTGAAAGAGTTTACAGTTTATAATCCAGGAATGTGACACGAGCAAATTCAAAATCTCCACATGATCGAGACGTATGTGCGTTAATAAATTTTTCGCGCGCTAATGTAATACTCATTTGCTTAGATTTTTGTGATCAAACATTCATTCATCACTGATACTTCTTTTTGACTTCAGTTATAGAAAAGAAAGTGGAGGCGCAATGGCCCAGTGGTTAGGGCAGCGGACTCGCGGTCATAGGATCGCGGTTTCGATTCCCAGACCGGGCGTTGTGAGTGTTTATTGAGCCCACGAGGCTCCGGCAGGGGATGGTGGTGATCCCTGCTGTACTCTTTCACCACAACTTTCTCTCACTCTTACTTCCTGTTTCTGTTGTACCTGTATTTCAAAGGGCCAGCCTTGTCACTCTCTGTGTCACGCTGAATATCCCCGAGAACTACGTTAAGGGTACACGTGTCTGTGGAGTGCTCAGCCACTTACACGTTAATTTCACGAGCAGGCTGTTCCGTTGATTCGGATCAACCGGAACCCTCGTCGTCGTAACCGACGGAGTGCTTCCATCCATAGAAAAGAAAATTGGAGTGTGACGCCCACGCCTTTCCGAAGAATAAATTCTTATAGCGGCACAAAGCCGCGAACTTGGTGGTAAGCACAGTCAGTCGATTGCTGCCTTTTACTAGTATTATTAATTTTATTGACTTCGGAAGAACGAAAGATAAAATTGAAAGCAAAGAGAAACAATTAAATTCCACGAAGCACTTATAACAATTCTGCTAATCCTTGTTTGGAAGCACTCCGTCGGTTACGACGATGAGGGTTCCGGTTGATCTGAATCAACGGAACAGCCTGCTCGTGAAATTAACGTGTAAGTGGCTGAGCACTCCACAGACACGTGTACCCTTAACGTAGTCCTCGGGGATATTCAGCGTGACACAGAGAGTGACAAGGCCGGCCCTTTGAAATACAGGCACAACAGAAACAGGAAGTAAGAGAAAGTTGTGGTGAAAGAGTACAGCAGGGATCACCACCATCCTTTGGTGTTTTCGCTCAATAAACACTCACGAGTCCGCTGCCCTAACCACTGGGCCATTGCGCCTCCACTTCTGCTAATCCACCAAGCTAAGAACTTAATACAAACTAGGAAGTGAATCGAACTTGATTTTCAAACACAGTTCAGGGGAGCTTACTTTGTGGAAAATGAAATAAAAGTGACAAAGACCACAAATGTTAAAAACTTCAGGAAAGAAAACACACATATACACACACCGACACTAACAGAGATGGAGAGATTGATATAAGAGTCGAGATAATAATTCAGATTTATAGACAGAAAAATAGGACACGTGGTGGATGTTTGTATAAAGTAAATTATGTCATAGATTGTCAATTGCTGTTAAATAAAATAAAAGTATCATATGTGTGTATGTATGTATGTATGTATGTATGTGTGTGTGTGTGTGTGTGTGTGTGTGTGAGGACAAACTGGCTAAAAAAATCTCTCAACATACATTCAATATTTGGACTGACGTGGACTAGCATTATAGCCTCACCTTCCTCAACGCGCGTTACCATGATGGAAAGCCCCATCTTCGCAAATATTTCCTCCTGAATTATTTTGCTCCATATTGAAATATATTATATATATATATATATATATATATATATTATATATATATATATATATATATATATATATATATATATATATATAATATATTGTTATAATGCTAGTCCAGAAACCAGTCCACGTCTGTTCCTCCCCACCACTACTGCAAAGATCATGGGCACTAGCTATAATGCTAGTCCAGAAACCAGTCCACGTCTTGTTCCTCCCCACCACTACGAAACTCTATAAAATGATTAAAATTCCCCACAAAGGAATTATTTTGATTTGAAAACCCCACTAGAATGGAAGAAAGCGCTAATGATCTAAATGATATGATATATATGTAAAAAATGTAATATATAAATAAATATCTGTAAATATAACCATCCGATCTTCTGATTACCTCATTTCTTCTAACATATATATATATAATATATATATATATATATATATATATATATATATATATATATATATATATATATATATATATATATATATATATATATATATATATATATATATATATATATTCATGGTCAAGGCCGGTTTATGGGGTTACTCTGGGTTTCCCGTCCTCGGCGACTCCGAGTGCAAACGAAAGCGAAAGGATTTAGGAATCAATTGGAAAAAGGTGGAGTCAATTGTTCATCTACAATAAAAATGCATTCAATTTAGAAAATGACAGATAGGGAAGCATCGGAAGCATAAACTGGATGAGGTCCTATTACCGACACAAACAAATCCACAAAACTGTATTCACATGGATTTACTTCTTATTTCATTGGAATGACTAATGGGTAACGATTGATTGAGATAGTTGACACCTCTCATCACAATGTCTCCCAGTATTCCAGAAGAGATTTTCCCTATCCTATATGCATTATTCGCAACCAGGGAAAATTTAGAGAGAATTCATCTAAGAAATTTATTTCGGAATATGGCACAGATAAACCCCAAATCCCCATAGGATCTTTTCGTTGATCGACATGTTCCCTCCTTTTATAAAAACTACTCGTCAAGGCGAAGGTAAAGAATATGCACACCCGGCATTTAGGGCTAAGGTTACGCTGAAAACGGGTGGTGTGCGTATTCTTTACCTCCGCCCCCCCGTCATCAAAAATTTATTTAGAGAACATCGTGTGAAATGCACACCTTCCTTGACAATCGTATCAGTGCAGAGGACATTGTTCACAGAATACATGCTATGTCCTCACCAATTTAATAATTTCTTTTAATTAGAAAGCTGTTAAAAAAAAAAAAAAGGAAACGAGTCCTTGCAACTTTCCTATTTTTCAATGTCCGTTAGGGTATTACGAAGAGAGAATTTCTTTCAGCTAACTATAAATTTTTAAAAAATATTTCTTAAACATTTTCGATCCTTACTTCAAAACCCTTTTACTTTCCTATGAAGCATGGAACTTCGTGGGGGCAGCTATTCGAAAACCCCGCCTATTGAAAGTCGTCGTGGACTCGCTCAAAACGTTAGTTACATTTTAAATACATATAAACCTGACCATATAATTTTAGGTGAGGAAAAAGAAAAGAATTTCTATCGACATTATTAGTATCAATAAATTGAGGTAACTTCAAATTTATGACCAAGAGTGGCTGTGAGGTAAGTAGCTTGCTAACCAACCACATGGTTCCGGGTTCAGTCCCACTGCGTGGCATCTTGGGCAAGTGTCTTCTGCTATAGCCCCGGGCCGACCAATGCCTTGTGAGTGGATTTGGTAGACAGAATCTGAAAGAAGCCTGTCGTATATATGTATATATATATATATATATGTATTTTTGTGTGTTTGTGTGTCTGTGTTTGTCCCCGTCACCTAGCGGTTCGGCAAAAAGAGCCCGATAGAATAAGTACTGGGCTTACAAAGCATAAGTCCCGGGGTCGATTTGCTCGACTAAAGGCGGTGCTCCAGCATGGCCGTAGTCAAATAGCTGAAACAAGTAAAAGAGTAAAACATTGACGTCGACTATATTATGCCGATAACGTATTTTTCATTGTCATTTGACAGTCGCGATTTCATTTACAAAAAATTACACGCACACATATACACCATAACTAAAATTTTTCTAAAGTTTTATTCAACACCTAGTAACATTTTTGCAAGAACTAGTATCTATTTTTTTAAACAGCATACACGCATAGACGATAAAAACATCTTTATATATAAAACTGAAGTTGTGTGTCTGTCTCCTACGATTTAGATTCCTAACTACTCCCACATTTTGCGGTGCAGTTTAACCAAAACCGGGTATCTTATAGTCGTGATTCATATCGATCCCTTCTGGGTATTAGCGCGCGTCTACGATGAGTCTACGATTTTAAAAAAAATTTACCATAATTTTTTTTCCATTTTAATGCATTTTTTCGCTATTATATAAGGGAAGTAACTCTCTAAAAATGTCTACGATGAGTCAACGATTAAAAAAAATTTACCATAATTTTTTTTCCATTTTTAATGCATTTCTTTGTTAATCTTTGGCTATAACTCTCTAAAAATGCTTATATAGTTATTTCCCTTACAAATCCGAGCAACGCCGGGCGATACTGCTAGTTGTTTATAAAGGGTAAAAAAAAAAAGTTTAGAAATTCAATACTATATTTTAAGTCCTCAAGTTTGATGATTTAAGTATTTTTCTCTACACTAATTTTTATCTATAAGTGTATTTATTGTAAGACTTGGGATATTTTAGTACTGCACGGTGTACACAAACAACTTCTAAAACGCACATGTACCAAAAATTAAAAAACAAACAAAAAACAAGTCGGTGCATGTGATTCTTAGATGTTTAATATTTCTTTGACGGCTCGGAACTAAAAACTAATCTAAATATTAGGTTGTCCCAAAAGTTCGTAAACACTTGCGGGCGATCTTTCGTCTCTAGTAGACCTTTCCGTCGATTTCCGTAAAAAAATTTTTTTTTTACATATGGGCTTGCGGGAACTTTTGAAGTAATATACATACATATACACATACACCGAGTATATTTGCGAAAATTGAAATTTTACTCGCCAAGTACTAACAAAAACAACAAAAATTATTCCTCAAAATAAAGACCATTATTTTCCAAGACTTTCTACGAACTTTTGGGAGGACAACCTTATATTTATTTTGATTACTCTTCATTTAATTTAGAATTCTAATATCAAATTAATTTTATTTTAATCTAAAGTTATATAATAAATATATATTGGAAAAATAAATATTGATCAATAAAATAAATTATGTAACAGAAATGCAAATATTTAATCTTTTCTATATTGTTTAATATTTAGAGACAGTATATTTATATCTTGGTATAACTATTAAATGGTAATAAATTATTTTAGTCTAATATTTTAGAAAATTCGACAGCTCCCGGTCCTATTTCAAAGTGTAAGTCACCCCCAAGCTAAAGTAAGAGTAATCAGCAGCAATTGTCTTTTGTACAACAACCTCTACAGCCATGCTGCTTTCTTTTGGATGTATTCAAATAACAGGAGAGTTCGTCCAAAGGGACGTAAATCTTAGTCATGGTCGCCATTTGCACGTTTATGGCGCTTATGTGAACACGCTAGTAAGTAGAAAACAATGACTCTGAGTGTTGATTTCGGCAATTTTCTTTGAAAAAGGAAGCAAAAAGGATATTATGTCTTTACCACCTCGGCAACCTATAGGAATGCCACCTATGGTACCTGGTATGATGACACAAGGCTATACTTTTCCAACAATGGGTATGGTATCTGTTAGTCCGATGGGACTCATACCTCCTGTTATACGACCAATCGTAAGTACAAGTTCTACTTCTACATTGACTCAAAGTAAACCAAAAAAGATAGAAAATAAAGTAAATGACAAAAAGAAAGACAAACCACCAGTAACGACAGTATTTGTGGGTAACATCAGCGACAGAGCGCCAGATGCGATGGTTGGACTAATGCTACAGAAATGCGGCGACGTTTTGAGTTGGAAACGGGTACAAGGAGCATCCGGGAAAATGCAAGCCTTCGGATTTTGTGAGTATGAAGATCCTGAAGCTACACTCAGGTGTATCAGGCTTTTAAATGATTTTGAAATTGCTGATAAAAAGTTAGTTGTGAAAGTTGATGCTAAAACTAAAACTTTGCTAGATGAATACGAGAAGAAAAAGAGCGATGAGAAGGTTGCTGAGGCAAAGGTGAAAGAGGATGGTGAGAAAGAGAAGGAGAAAAAGGAAGAAGGAGAGGAATCTGAACAGGAAACACCGGAGACTACGAACGGTGATGGTCTTGACGATAGCACTAAATGTGAAGATAGTATTATCAAAGCAGGTCTGGATGCTATTCTCAGGGAATTTGCTGACGATTTGGCTAAAGAGCCACCTGCAGAGAAAGAGAAAGACGGTAAAGGTATGCACAGGAAAAATAAGGAAGAAAAAATTCAGGCCGATAAGGGTCTTGATGATATGGAGCTGGAAGAAGACACCAAAAATATTATCAACAGAGAAATTAAGAGCTTCCGAGATCTTCATAAAGATGAGGAAGTAAATGATAAAGAGAATCGAAACCGTGAAAGTACTTCTCAGTCAAGCAGTCGAAGACGACACGACGATTCCAGAGCACGGAAGGATAAAGTTCATAAAAGTAAAGTTTTCCAAAGAGATCGCAGCCATTCTAGAAGTTCTTCCCGAACACGATCTAGGTCTAGATCTGAATCACGGTCACGGTCCAGGAGGGATAAATCTCGAGAAAGATCCAGAGAAAAATCAAGAGACCGGTCAAGGGAAAGGTCAAAGGACAGAGATCGTCGGGGTCGTGGTCGAGACTTTGAAGAAGAGGAAGAAGCTTTGGAAAGACGTAAGCTGGAAAAGAAATTCCGTGAGAAAGAAGCAGCATACCAGGAACGGTTAAAGAACTGGATGCTCCGTGAAAAGAAGCGTATGAGAGAATATGATAAAGAACGAGAACGTGAATCCGCTCGTAAAGCTGAAGAGTCTAAAGAAGCTCGACGTCTGAAAGAGTTCCTGGAAGACTATGATGACTTGCGAGATGATCCAAAGTTTTACAAAGGTAGTGCTCTTGCCCGTCGACTTAGTGAACGAGAAGTTGAAAAGCAATTAGATGCTAGAGACAGACAGAAAGAAAAGGAAGAATTAGAGGAAATCCGATTGCGACTCTTACAAGAAGGTCATGAAGATGCTGAAGCCGAAATTGCTAAAATGGAACAGGAAAGAGATGAACACCTGAAACCTCGGCTTCACTTACTTCCCCAGTCACCTTCTCCTGTTAAGAAACCCCGAACTCCACCTCTTCCAAGTCCCAGGAAAGAACCTAAAGGTGATTGCGAGATAATGGAGATCAAACGTAGTCCTCCACCAAAAATGCAACCAACATTAAAACCTGTTGAAATCCCTTCCATCGCCAACAATTCCAAAAGCCCATCTTCTGGTATGGATAGACCTCTTCACAAAAACCTGGACAGTAACATGGAACCAAGCATTTCATCGAATGCTAAAGATGAACCTGCTAAAATTGGTTTTAGTTCAATAAAAATTGGAAGTTCAGACAGTCCTAGTGAAAACACTTCTTTCAAAAAGAAAAGGATAACTGTTGGTGATGTTTTCAGTCAAGATGATGACAGCACGGATGTAGTGAAAAAGCGCAAACTTGTTCCATTAGATTATGATGAAGAGAAATCCGAAAAGAAAACAACCACAGCCGAAGAAAAGAGACAGTTGATCAAAAAGCTTATTGAGCAAATTCCAACAGGGAAGGATGAATTGTTCTCTTATCATTTAGACTGGAATACAGTGGACCAAACTCTTATGAACAAGCGCATTAGACCTTGGGTAAATAAGAAAATAGTGGAATACATTGGTGAGGAGGAGCCCACTTTAACTGACTTTATTTGCCAAAAGGTAATTGGACGTAGTTCTCCGCAGAGCATCTTGAATGACGTAGCCATGGTTCTTGATGAAGAAGCTGAGGTGTTTGTTGTCAAGATGTGGAGGTTACTCATCTATGAGACTGAGGCTAAGAAAGCTGGACTTGTCAAATAATGTGACAATTCTCTCACATTTAAAAAAAAAAAGAAAAAGAAAAGTATAATTGTCAGACCCTTCTACATAAACATACAAATTCAGCATCTACAGATTGCAGCAAAGACTAAAGATTCATTTATTTTTTTAAATGCCTTAATTTCCCCTACTCCCATGCTCTCCAATTCCTTTTAATGATTAAATTTTTTTTTTCTAGTTTTTGTCTTTCCCACCCCCTCCTATTTCCTTCCAATTTTCATAATCCAGTTCTCTTGCACTTTTACCTTACATTTCAGTTAATGTTTTCTCCTTGCCAATCCATACTCATTGTTTCTTCTATAAATTTCATTCCCTTCCTCTCTTTTCTCAACTTTAAAAAAAAGACAACAGCAACAGTAGTAGTAACAACAACAATGCTCTGTCCAATTTTGTGGGGGATAAACAAACAATGAAATATGCTTGATCAAAAATCAAAGACAACTTTATTTTAATGCTTCTCAATAATTCATATTTTATGTGACAGCAGTGAAGTTTGAGTTGGTGTTAAAATAACAACATTACTTGAAAAAGCATTTTTTTTCACAATTACAACTTTAATAAACAACACTACAAATTTTTGAATTCATAGGAAAAATTACCAAAAGAAAGATAGAGCTGATAAAGAACTTTTTTTTTTGTTTTTTGTTTTCATTCTCCTAGCAAGTATTTTTTATATCTCATACTTTTCTGACTATATCAACTCAACCTTGCTGGAGAAAGGAAAAAAAATGTTTCATTTTTTGCTTTTCATGAACAAAAGACAGACAAATTGAAAACATAAACCAGGAAATAAATAATTTGAAACCTGTACCAAAGGAGTGGAATGATTGATTTAAAAGCAGTACAACTTAGTTTGAAGCAGTAACCAGGTGTACTCACCCAAATCTTCATGGTGAAGCACCACTTCTCTTTTCTTTGTCTTTTTTTTTTTTTTTTTTGTCTTCTGAATTTCTGGTTTTGATTTTGTACATTCTTACTTCCTCAATGAGGTAAGCATATCCATTAAAGTAAAGACATTCCAATGAAGAAAATGAATATTATTTTATTATATTTGTCACATACATAAATATATATATATATATATATATATGTATATATATTTATATATATTATATATATAAATTGTATTAATTTAAAACCTAATTGTTCTTCAGCTACCTCTACAGAGTTTCGTGCATTACCTGTATATGCAATATCTATAGGGAAGGGGCGTTACTCTAGTTGTGTTACCACCTTTACAATTTCATCATTTAACATGCCTTAACACACATATGTGCAGCTTGTACCTAACCAATAGTTCTTTACTATTTGATTAACAAATATTCTTTTATTTACTCAAACATAATCTTCATTTCCTATCACTGGAGAAAACTTCACAAGATATTAGTTTTCCTTTCAGAAAAAATACTTAATTGACAAAGTATGAAGAAAATACTTTGTGATGTAATATAAGTTTTGCTTACACTTTCATCAGATAAGTTGCTGAGTGGAAAGGTATTAGTTTGCTAGTTCATGTATTATGTGTTCAAAATCACAAGGAATTTTGCAAATGGTATCTATAATAGCAGACCATCTTTTCTCAAAGTACATTGTATTCCATCTATCTATCATTATGAAACAAGCTAAGCATTGATCTTTATGATGTACACATCCCTTGGAGACAGGCTGTTCACATTGTGAGTTCAAATTCCACCATGGTCAACTTTGCCTTTCATCCTTTTGGGTGGATAAAATAAAGTACCAGCGAAGTACTGGATTTAATGAAATTGATCGACTCCACCCCTCAAATATGCTAGCCTTATGCCTTATTAAGTAGTGACATGAGTTTAAACAGTTGTAGTCCATGGTGGGAATGATAAAGCTTCAACAAATTTCTGTTATCTATAGTTTCTTTGTACTTGTCTCACTCATCCCCATAAAGGCAAAACGGCTTAAGAGATAAGATCTCTAACTTAAGTCTCTGAGTTTATATCTGCTGTGGATGATTTACTGCATCACTAGACAGGACACAATTCTGTGCATCTCTTCATTTAGCTCTGTAAAGATGAGGAACAAGTACACAACTTTGTGCAATAGAACCATTTGTTGTCATCAAAATTATTCGTTCTCCATCACCCAAGGAAAGCTGCAGGTGAATCTGTTACATTAGAACTCAACATTTGTATCTAATGTTGAGAAGCCAGTGGATTACATAAATATGGGAAGATATGAAAGTTTACCAATTTAGGCAGTTTCTCTTTCATTCCTCACTGAATCCTTGATGGTAATTAACAGTTATATCTGTTTGGATTTTTGGATTTAACCCTTTTGTTACTATATTTATTTTGAGATGCTCTCTATTCCTTTCAATTACTTCAAATATAATAAAGAATTTAGTAAAATAACTTAGTTACCATTTAGCTACTGTTAGGAACATAAATTGTGACTAAGGTTTGGTGGAAGATTTTAATTCAAAACTTATGAAAACAAGACATTTGTACTCAGAGCCAGAGCCGGTTTCAGCCGGGTTGGTATCAAAAGGGTTAAGATATTGAATGAAAAACTTCATTTTTCTAAATAGAAAATAATCTTATGTTTTACGACATTAATTAATGACTAACAACAGAATTAAAAGGTGAGAAAAGTTCATGATCTAAAATTAGCTTAGGCAAAAAGTAATTTTCACTTTTAACTATTTTGTTTTAATTTCCTTTGAATTTTTCTAGAATATATAGTAATCTTAAGCATTTTTTCATTCTGGTTATTTCTGTCTTTTGCCTATTTACATTTAAGTTGTTATTTATGACTAATTAACTGAATTGCTAATGGGGTGTTCTAACAACCCATACTCTACCCTAATTTTAAATAAAGGGTATGCTAACTTTTCAAAAATTAAACTTTGAAGCATATATATATATATATTATATATATATATATAGACATATATATATGTGTGTGTGTCTCTCTCTCCATGATCATACTACACTAGTTATTAAAATATTTAACAGCTGAACATAATATTTTTTTCATTTGAAATTCGATAACTTCCAACAATGTAGTAAATGTTTATTCAAATTTTCAGCAAGGTTTCAAATTTGCTTTCAATTTTCTGTTGAAATATTTAATTTATATTTTTAGAGATGAGTTGCAACCACCTTGCTGCTGATTTCTTGGATTGTTAGCACCATCATTTGTGTTTTATCTGTTTATCTACCTTAACATTCAATCTTTCTTATTTTCCAGTTGTCTTCAAGAGTTGTATTTCTATATATATATAACATATTTTCAGGCTAAGATTGAACTTACAGCTGTTACTTCTAACAGTTTTAGTGAAACTGATGTGATTAAAAGTCCTATTCCATCTTATACAAGAATATAGGAGTGGCTGTGTGGTAAGTAGCTTGCTAACCAACCACATGGTTCCGGGTTCAGTCCCACTGCGTGGCACCTTGGGCAAGTGTCTTCTGCTATAGCCCCGGGCCGACCAATGCCTTGTGAGTGGATTTGGTAGACGGAAACTGAAAGAAGCCTGTCGTATGTATATATATATATGTGTGTGTTTGTGTTTGTCCCCCTAGCATTGCTTGACAACCGATGCTGGTGTGTTTACGTCCCCGTCACTTAGCGGTTCAGCAAAAGAGACCGATAGAATAAGTACTGGGCTTACAAAGAATAAGTATCGGGGTCGATTTGCTCGACTAAAGGTGGTGCTCCAGCATGGCCACAGTCAAATGACTGAAACAAGTTAAAGAGTATATATAATGGAGCCACTGTTTGGTGAAACACACTCAACCTCTTGTAAATATAGATTTGATACTCATAAAAGTATTGGGTAATCGTTAATGAATGCTTGACTGGTTTTATGTATAACATAAAAGCAAGCATATAATAATTGTTTGTTGGTAAGCAGAATTATTTCTTCAAAGCTGAAAGGTTTGTGTGATTAGCTTTATTGTTGGCTATCAATGAAGCTAAAATAAGTTATTTTAGATTTACTAACGGGTACGCTTGACTGAAGTCAATGACAAAAAACTTTAAAGTTTTTAGGTATGACAAAATAATCCTGTTTACTCATAAAATTCTACACATTGCTAACATAGTTGTGTATTGTTTATATGAAAACAAAACACACACACATATATATATATAAAGGTAGCACCTGAAGATAAGGAAACATTACTGAACATACAGAGGTTATTCAAATCCAAAGTATTTGACTACTAGAGGAATTAACTGACCAAAGATTAATGGATTCTACCCCAAGGTGGTTAGTTATGAAAAATATAAAAATTACCGAGGTAGAAACATAAGAAAGGTTGATTTATCTAAAAAATATCTCATAACTTTTTAATTATATAAATATATATATTTTCTTTCTGCAAACTCCTATTGCAATTTAATAGAAGCATCAGAAACTGATCAAAGGAACTCTATTGGTGTTATCAGTATCAACTTAGTTTACAGCTGAAAGAAACTTAATAGTTTCTAGAATAGGAAATATTGGAAAGTGCAAAGGAGTATTTTCATGTACTGGGAGATGATGAACCTTTGTGGGAGGAGGCAATCCAGAAATAGTTTAGTTCAGGTATATATATATATATTTTTTTTTTTTCAAAATTATCAAGTGTTTAATTTCCAGTGCCAAGTTCAAATCCTGTTGTGGATTTAGCTTGTGAAGGTGGTACATGCTTCACTGAGCTGACTTGCTATAGATAAAGTCTCAGGTGAAAGCACTGAGCCAGTTTGTTATGGGATTCACCAAATACTCATAAAGTAACTGACTATCTCTGGGTACCTCCAGTTTACAATCTGAAATAATGTTTTGTTGTCATTCGAAGTTCCTCTTTACTTAATGTCACAGAGTTACATTAACCTGATCTTGACTGTATTATTAATGATAATTCACTGCCTATATGTTTTTCTAAATTTTCAAAGGGTTTAGTAAAATACGTCTTTTTTTTTTTTCCACTGGTATATTATGTTGGTGTTTAGAATACAATTTAAAACTATGAAAGAGGTTTTATCAAATGAAACCTTGTGTTATTTATGTAACAACAAGGTGTCAGTGAAGCTGTAAATTCAAATTTGAAACTGAGATTCAAAATGGGTTAACATTAAAAGTCATAAGCTAAACAATGTTTGCTAATCAAGATGCTTAAACTTATTTTCTTTGCATTAACTCTTTAACATTCAGATCACTCTGTCAAATGTAACATTTATTCACATTTTTTTTGTATTAATTGTGCATTATCTTGTGGCTTCAAGATTTTGATGCTATTGTTTATTATTAGAATGACATTGAGAGAAGTGAGCAGTCAGTTATTTTAACATAAAATAGGTAAAATATTTGGGTTGGATATTGCTGGCACTTGACTGTGGCCATGCTGGAGCACCATCTTTAGTCGAACAAATCAACCCCAGAACTTATTTTTTGTAAGCCTAGTACTTATTCTATCGGTCTCTTTTGTTGAACCAATAAGTTACAGGGATGTAGACACACCAACATCGGTTGTCATGCGATGGTGGGGGGACAAACACAGAGACATATATATAAAAACTTACTTGGAAATGGATGCATGGCATTCAGTTAAATAATAATATAAATAATATATATATATATGTTGGATCGTTAGCCCCTACATGCAATTTTTTTCTCTCCTTGTTTCTTTTCTGTGTATCTTTCTGTCAAAGAGCGTAGGCTCGAAATGTAAAAGACTTGTTTTATTTCTATTCCTGAGCGCCATACTAATACATTATTTGTTTGTACTCCACCTGCCTTCGTCTTTTGTTTATTTTCGTAAACCTTCCGTTATATATATATATATATATATATATATGCGCATATATAAGTACGGGACATCACCAACAGTAAACATGAAATACGAAAACAAATGAATTAAATACACAGATAAAGAGACAAAAAATGAAAAACAAGACAAGTAATACAAAGAATGACCCTTCATCAGTCGTCAGCTGTCTATCAACTCTCCATTGTCGTTGATTGCTCGAAATGAGGAGTAGATAGACAGCCAACAACTGATGAAGGGTCCTTCTTTCTATTATTTGTCTTGTTTTCCATTTTTTCTTGTTTTTTTGTGCAATTTCACTTATTTGTTTTCGTATTTCATGTTGTTTACTGTTGGTGATGTCCTGTACCCATATATGCATATATAGTGAAATCTATCATGGAGGACGCCATGATAGATCGTTAGCTCCTACACACATTTTTTTCTCTCCTTGTTTTTTTTCTGTGTATCTTTCTGTCGAAGAGCGTAGGCTCGTAACATAAAAGACTTTTTCTATTTCTATTCCTGAGCGCTATACTAATACATTTGTTTGTTTGTACTCCACCTGCCTTCATCTTTTGTTTATTTTTGTAAACTTTCCCTTTATGAATATATATATATACGACGAGCTTCTTTCAGTTTCCATCTACCAAATCCACTCACAAAGCTTTGGTTGGCCCAAGGATATAGCAGAAGACACCCAATGTGCCACGCAGTGGGACTTAACCCAGAGCCATTTCCGTAAGCAAGCTTCTTACCACACAACCACTGGGCTCAGTCACTTGTACACTTCATTTTCACTGGAGTGTGTTACAAGGGAGTGTTTGTGCATCTTGAGTGGAATAAATACCACCAGGTATTTTTGTTCGCTGTTTCTTCACAGCTCCTATCTGCCAAATTTTACTCACAGGGCATTAGTCCATTCAAAACAGTGGTAAAATACACTTACAGTGGAATCAAGTTTAGAATCATATGCTTGCCTAGTGAAATTCTTAACCACACAGCCAAGCATGACAATTTTTTCAATCATAGTGAATAACACATCTGTTCAAATGAAATTAGATATTCTTTTCTTTCTTATGAAAATATCTTCTATATACCACATAGTATATATATTTATTATATACAGGATGGGTGAAAAGTAAGTAGGCATTAAAAATTGGTAAAAAAATCCATATTCCTTTTATAAAGTTATTGAAACAAATGATACATGTTCTTTATTACATGAGAAAATGAAAGTAAATCTTCATATTTCAACATTAGCACTGGTGGCGTCGACCAGTTTCCTCAAACGGCCAGGGATGGAATGAACAAATTTCTGAAGACATCGTCTGGGATATCATTGAGAATCTCCTGAATCCGTGTCTCCACATTCTCCTGTGTGTGAAATTTTGTCTTGTATACCTTCTCTTCTGTGTAATCCCACAGGTAAAAATCACGTGGAGTGAGATGTGAACTTCTTGGAGGCCATTCATGGGGTTCGCATCGTCCCATCTAATGGCCTGGAAAATGTTGGTCTAATCATGCACGCACAGTAAGAGCAAAATGGGGTCGTGCACCATCCTGCATGAATATCAGGTCACCAATGTTATCCCAGCCAGACACTGGGGGCCACAGGTAATTTTCAAGCATCTGAAGATAGCGGCCCATATTCATGGTGTCATATACAGTCTAAAGACTCGTTGCTGTCATTCCTCACACACTGGTCACTTTTGGTCAAGCTTGCATCCTCTCGACCGTCATGTTCAAATCCTTATTACACGATGTCCAGTAATGGCAGTTGTGATGATTGATGAAACCACTAACATGGGATACAACCTTGTCACTCCAGAAGATGTTTTCAAACAATTCAGGCCAATCTTCATGCCAACCTAGCATTGAACTCTCCATATTCCATTTTGCGGTCACAACTTCCAGGTTTTAGCTCCTGCACATAATGGGGTTTCCACCGACGAAAATTCAATTCTTTATGCAACACTGTATTGTGTGTCTGTGGAGGCGCAATGGCCCAGTGGTTAGGGCAGCGGACTCGCGGTCGTAGGATCGCGGTTTCGATTCCCAGATCGGGCGTTGTGAGTGTTTATTGAGCGAAAACACCTAAAGCTCCACGAGGCTCCGGCAGGGGATGGTGGTGATCCCTGCTGTACTCTTTCACTACAACTTTCTCTCACTCTTACTTCCTGTTTCTGTTGTACCTGTATTTCAAGGGGCCGGCCTTGTCACTCTCTGTGTCACGCTGAATATCCCCGAGAACTACGTTAAGGGTACACGTGTCTGTGGAGTGCTCAGCCACTTACACGTTAATTTCACGAGCAGGCTGTTCCGTTGATTCGGATCAACCGGAACCCTCGTCGTCGGAACCGACGGAGTGCTTCCATTCCATCCACATTGTGTGTCTTGTTAGTCCACTTTCGCAAGCTGCTCGACATGTTGATTTTTGCGGACTGCAATTAAACATTTCCTGCACTGTTGCCATGTTCTTTGCTGATCTGGATGTGGTTGGACAGCCACTTGTTTTTGCATAGTTCACAGAGCCTCTGGTCATCAGCATTACATGACAACTTTTTATTGTCTCTGGACATAGTGTTGCAGGCTTACCTTTCCATGCATGCCACCATCTCTGAACCAAAACAATGGAATTCCACACTTCATAGTGTGCTACCATCTTAGCTCATTCCTGGACAGTCAAGTGACCAGCCATTTGAAAAAATAAGAAATAAGACCAATAAGAAAATAATAAATCCCCATTAGTGTTGTCTGTTTAAAAAATGTTTTCCTCTTGACTTCAGTGATATTAAAAATTCTATAAGCAGTTTCTGATTGCCTAGTTACTTTCCTCCCACCCTGTATCATCATCATCATCATTTAAAGTCCACCTTCCATGCTAGCATGGTTGTGTGTATATATATGTTTTATCATCATTGTTCTAACATGTATTTTCCATACTTTCATGAGTCAAAATTGATTGAAGCAGATTTTTCTCTGGCCAGATGCTCTTCCTATCACCAACCCTTGTTTCTCAGCTGGAAATGAATGATACTGCTTCTATAATGGTGTCATTTGCTTACAACTGTTATATGTTGTCATAACCAAGAAACACAAACACACACATCATCATCATCATATTAATGTCCACTTTTCCCTGCTGGCATGAGTTGGATGGAATTTGTTGAAATGAACTTTCTACACCCAGATGCTCTTCCTGTCACCGACCCTGAGCTTTTTCTAAATAAGGTAATATTTCTTCATGGCTAGACATGTTTTCACAGGAGACTGAAAATGATGACACTGCTTCTATATGAGTGACACACACACACACAAACGATGGACATCTTTCAGTTTCTGTCTACCAAACCCTCTCACAAGGCTTAGATTGCCTTGGGACTATAGTAGAAATCATTTGTTTAACCCTTTAGTGTTCACATTATTCTGCCAAACTTAATCCTTTTTATCCACATTGTTTTGAACTAATCATTCATTAATCTTGTAGCTATGAGATTTTGATGAGGTAGTTAATTTTTAAAATGATATTGTAGGGTTGGTGTGAGAGACCAGATCTGACCAGTTTGAACATAAAACAGGCAGAATACTTTTGGCCAGATATGGCCGGTTTAAATGCTAAAGGGTTAAGGTGCCATACAGTAGAACTGAACTCCAAACTCTGTTTGTTGAAAGTGAATGTCTTAACTACACAGCTATGCTTATATGTATAAGCCTCAGGCCAGTCATATATGTAGCCTCAAGCCAACCAATATCTGGTGAATGGAAATAATAGATGGAAAATGAGGTTTGTTGTATAATATATCTATATAGGCACAGGAGTGGCTGTGTGGTAAGTGGCTTGCTTACCAACCACATGGTTCCGGGTTCAGTCCCACTGCGTGGCACCTTGGGCAAGTGTCTTCTACTATAGCCTCGGGCCGACCAAAGCCTTGTGAGTGGATTTGGTAGACGGAAACTGAAAGAAGCCCGTCGTATATATATATATACGTGTGTGTGTCTGTGTTTGTTCCCCTAGCATTGCTTGACAACCGATGCTAGTGTGTTTATGTCCCCGTCACTTAGCAGTTTGGCAAAAGAGACCGATAGAATAAGTACTGGGCTTACAAAGAATAAGTCCCGGGGTTGGTTTGCTTGA
Organism: Octopus sinensis; assembly: GCF_006345805.1. NCBI lineage: Eukaryota > Metazoa > Mollusca > Cephalopoda > Octopoda > Octopodidae > Octopus > Octopus sinensis. Next base: position 127,869,899 of record NC_043001.1, on the reverse strand, counting down.
TTAAAGGTGGTGCTTCAGCATGGCCGCTGTCAAATGACTGAAACAAGTTAAAGAAAAAAAAAGTGTATGTTTAAATGTTGGTGTATTGACAGCATGGGGAAAATGGTCATAAAATAAAGCTTTTGAAAATAGTATCTTCTGCAGTGTGTGTGTGTGTGTGTAGTATACGTACATACTAATAAACAAACAAAATTGCTACATTCTTTTTGTACTTTTCAAAATGCTGTATTAGAACTAAAATGAAAGTAAAATGTTCTGCCATTCACACAACACATTCTATTTGTCAAATGACAGCCTTCTACTTCAATGCTATTACTATGATAATGAAATTAATTGTATACAGTGCTCAGGTGTACCACAACTTGTGTCAGAAAGTGCATATAAAGTACATGCAGTAATGTAGAAATGTCTGGAAAGCGAACAATGTATGAGTCAGATACATGCTTGTGTGTGTATGGAGGGGAGAAAATCAAGTGTAGTGTTGGCGAATCTCAGGAAGCATGGAAGTTTTGAAGGATGCAGTGCTCCGACAACTAACAACCGATGCCGGCAGTTTGTTCCATGCTTCAGCAACTCTCAGCATGGCACACTGTGGAGTGGTTGGTGTTAGGAAGGGCATCCAGCTGTAGAAGCAATGCCAGAACAGAATGGAGCTTGGCTAGGTCCCAGGCCTTGCCAGCTCTGGCCAAACTGTCCAACCTAAAAACACGTTAAATGATGATGATGATGACAAGCAAATTATATGTGGACTATTATTATTGAGTATTTAGTTATATCCATTCACATTCTCAGTTCAAATCTCATTGAGGTCAACTTTATTCTTCTTGTTCTCCAAAGGTCAGTAAAACAATTACCAGTTAGGTGTTGGTATTGATTTCCAGCACAAGGTCCATACATTCCATGCTGATGCTGGAAAAAAAAAAGACTATTGTTTTTGAGGGCTGTAAGTGTTAGAATCTGTACTTCATCAAAATAAATATCTCCACTGCCATGTTCTCTGCTTCTCAAGAATTAGCTCATTGCATCTGTATGTTTGTCACTAATTCTGTCTCTCATGCTAGCGAGTACAACCCAGTCTTTTCTCCCTAGAATGTGAACATTTTGAAGTTCTTTCTTAGTGCATGACTCTCTCTCTCTCTCTCTCTCTCTCTCTCTCTCTCTCTCTCTCTCTCTCTCTCTCTCTCTCTCAAACTTGAAATCTTCAAAGCCACAGTCGAACCAATTCTACTATATGGCTCAGAAACCTGGACGCTATCAAAGAAGCTTGAGAGGCGGTTGGATGGAACCTACACTCGCCTCCTTATGAGAGTTCAAAATCTCTTGTGGAAGCGCCATCCAACCAAAATGCAAATATATGGGAAACTACCACCTGTGTCATCTCTTGTGAAAGGTAGGAGAGTCCAGTTTGCTGGACATTGTTGTAGAGCTGAAAAAGAAGTAATTTCTACTCTTCTCCTCTGGAAGCCATCTACTCGCAATACCAGAGGGCGCACACTCTCCTACCCTGATGTAATCTCCAGGGATACAGGCATCCAGCAACAGGACCTCTGTAATGCCATGATGGACCGTGAAGTCTGGCGTAGCATGGTAAATTCCATTGTCTCGACCACGGTCGAACAATGATGATGATGATGCTCTCTCCCCTCCAGACATCACTTTGGAGCTGACTGGACTCATGTCACATCTACTCAAACATTCCCATCCTGCTTCTCTGTCCTCCAGTCTTTACCCTTCATATATCCAACATTCCTAGCTCCTTACTAATCATTACCCCAAGTCCTTCCAAAACATTAACCCTCTGGTGTTCCCTCTATGCTTATCTTTCCTACAGGTGTTGACTGACAAAGTTTCAAGAGTAACATTAATGGCATCAGCCTCACTGGTCAGGAATAGCTCTGAAAAGGCTATGGGCATTACACCTTCCTCTTGACTCAGTAAGTAAAAAAAGAAAAGAAAAAAAAATACAAAACAAAACAGCTGTTCAAAATTAATATCAGCCATATGAGTACCAGTTTTTGAAGGATTTATGGAAGTTAAGGGCATTGCCTGTTTATCTATTTAGGATCAACTTTACCTTTCATTTCTCTGGAGTTCTCAAAAATTACTAGTAAAGTATATTAACTGCATTTTTCTTTTAAAATTTTTGGTTTTGTGCCTCTGTAATGATCTAGCTAAAACAGTGATGATCTGACTAAACATTTCATTTCTCAGCGTTCAATCTTATTGTTTCTGCTCAGACATTTCACAGAATTTAACCATCTTTATTCCTCCATTAAAAATATTTGCCTAACGTGGAAATATAAAAATGTCTGTATTATTTTTGTTATCATTTAGGGTGGTGGATTGATAAAGCAGCTTTGACTTTTGTTCCCACTGAGGTGAACTTCACCTTTCATCTCTTCAGGCTCAGCGACATAAGAGACTTGAATGGTACACAAAACACCTTGCCATGTAACCTATAGATTCTAAGTTCAATACCACCATGGCCAACTTTGCATTTTATCTCCCCACACTTCAGTATTGGTAAAATAATTACCAGTGATTTATTGCAATTGATTAAATTGACTATACTGCTCTCCTAAAACGTGTGGTCTTGAACTAAAGTTAGAAATTATTATGATAATTATCTTTAATGTAGTATAATTGGAAAAACAGTACAATTCCAGACGAAATGCTTTACAATACTTAAGTTTTGTTTTCTGTATTCTGTTTTTAAAATCCCATTGCTGTTGGTTTTATATGTCATCATTTTGTGTTTGAATTAAAATTTTTATAGCTCCACTCTTAATCTGGCCTTGAACAGAGTTTAAAAAATATATGAAAAAATATTTTTTACTGTTTTTATTATAATTCTTTCCAATTTTATTTATGGGTTAGAATTTTACCATCTTATCTCCCATCTCTTTGTCAATAAATGATAATACGGTTTCATATTTAGTTTGTTAGTTATCAATTTATTGACATGATTTTTGTAAAATCCAATAATAGATGGTTTTTGTTTTGTTTTCTCAACTGAAACTTCTGTTCAAATGCAAGTCAACAAGGATACTTCTTCACTATTGCTTGACCTGCTAGAAATAGCAGTCAGTTTCTCTCAAATCACACCCAACCCCATCCTTTTATAAAAATGGACACAATGGACAGTGCCATTCTAAATATGCAAAATATAGAAAATGATGGAGGGATGGTCGTAGCTAGACTGCCTTTGATCATAGGTCTACTCAATCGAACAATATCTTTTACCTCTTGCTTGTTTCAGTTCATTGGATTGTGGCCAAGCTGGGGCACTGCCTTGAAAGGTTTAGTCAAACTAATTAGGTTTAGTAGTTTAAGTTTGGTACTTATTCTATTGATCTCTTTTACCAAAAGGGGAAATAAACAAATACTAGTTGTCAAGCAGTGGTGGTGGGACAAACACATATACACACACTCATATATGATGGGCTTCTACACAGTTTCCATGTACTAAATTCACTTACAAGACAAAGTATTGATCAACCTGAACTTGAAACTACATGGTTGCTAAGCAAGTTTCCTAACTGCACAGCCATGCTTGTTTAAATAAAATTTACTATTTCTACTAGTCAAAAATGTTTTTTGTTTGTAGAGTTAGTCATAATGGAATTAGTCTGACGTATAATTCCTAAATCGCCCCTGTCCTATATTTATTAGTCTTCATTCAGAATAGAACTTGACTATGCAAATGTTTGTAAAAACATTCAATTATTCTTCGCATAGGAAGTAGACTTTGATCCCTATTTACTGCTTAATAGACACCAACATTCCACCTAAGTTACTTTCTGCTTTTTATCTAGCTCATGATTCAATTGATATTTTAAAATTTGCTGTGCTGGTGGCACGTAAAAATCACCATCCGCTCGTGGCCGTTTGCCAGCCTCGACTGGCACCTGTGCCGGTGGCACGTAAAAAGCACCCGCTACACTAATGGAGTGGTTGGCGTTAGGAAGGGCATCCAGCCGTAGAAACATTGCCAGATCAGACTGGGCCTGGTGCAGCCTTCTGGCTTCCCAGACCCCAGTTGCACCGTCCAACCCATGCCAGCATGGAAAGCGGATGCTAAACGATGACGATGATGATGATATATATTCATCATCATGCTTTCCATATTGGCATGGTTTGACATGGAGCTGTCCAGACTCCAGCCGTCTGTTGAAGCATGGCTTCTACAGCTGCATGCCCTTCCTAACACTTATCAGAGTGTACTGGGTGCTTCTCGTGCCACTGGCACAGGTGCACTTATGCAGCACTGGCACGGGTGCTCTTTAAGTGGCACTGACACCTGAGAGGACAAGACAGCAATTTTACTTAGCTTGATGTGTCTTATCAAATACAGCAAATTGCCACTTCTCTCGGTCCTTTTGTCATTTCCTCAGTGAGGTCCAACGGCCGAAGATCCTTTCTCACCACTTTGTCCTATGTCTTCCTGAGTCTACCCTTTCCACAGGCACTCTCCACAATTAGAGCATAGCACTTCTTTATGCAGTTGTCCTCATCCATTTGCATCATATAACCAAACCAGTGCAGTCTTCTCTCTTGCACACAATATCTGATTCCTCTTATACAGTTTTCCTTGTAAATCATTTACACTCTGTTGTGTATGCACATGGACACTACCCATCCAGCAAAGCATGCTAGCTTCATATATATATTCTTTTACTCTTTTACTTGTTTCAGTCATTTGACTGCAGCCATGCTGGAGCACCGCCTTTATTCTTTGTAAGCCTAGTACTTATTCTATCGGTCTCTTTTGCCGAACCGCTAAGTTACGGGGACGTAAACACACCAGCATCTGTTGTCAAGCGATGTTGGGAGAAACACAGATACACAAACACACATACATAAATATATATGACAGGCTTCTTTCAGTTTCCGTCTACCAAATCCACTCACAAGGCATTGGTCGGCCCGGGGCTATAGTAGAAGACACTTGCCCAAGGTGTCACGCAGTGGGACTGAACCCGGAACCATGTGGTTGGTAAGCACGCTACTTACCACACAGCCACTCCTGTGGTCATCTGGTCTTCAGCCTATGACAGCATGAACAAAAGTGAACATAAAAAGCAATGATGAGGATGATATATATATTAGGTTGGTGTATAATTATTGCGGCTTTTTTTCAGTAAATTTTATTCAACAAAAACAATAACATGTAACAAAAATATCTTTAAATGTTCATCATCTACTTCAATTTCTGCTTGGCGTTTTGTCTAAATTTTTTGTTGAATAAAATTAATTGAAAAAAGGCGCAATAATAATGCACCAGGCTATCAGATGTTGCTACACATCGCTGGTCACAATGCGCTTCGCATTGTTTTAGCCTTCAAATGACGCCACCCTGCTGGCTAAGCGAGCAGGCCAACAGAAGAAAGAGTGAGAGTAAGTTGTGGTGAAAGAGTACGGCAGGGATTGCCACTATCCCCTGCCGGAGCCTTGTAGAACTTTAGGTGTTTTTGCTCAATAAACATTCACAACGCCCAGTCTGGGAATCAAAACCGCGAGTCCACTGCCCTAACCACTGGGCCATTGCGCCTCCACACACACACACACACACATATATATATACATATATATATATATATATATATACTCTTTTACTTGTTTCAGTCATTTGACTGCGGCCATGCTGGAGTACCGCCTTTAGTCGAGCAAATTGACCCCGAGACTTATTCTTTGTAAGCCCAGTACTTACTCTATCGGTCTCTTTTGCCAAACCGCTAAGTGACGGGGACGTAAACACACCAGCATCGGTTGTCAAGCAATGCTAGGGGGCACAAACACAGACACACAAACACACACACACACACACATATATATATATATATATATATATACATATATACGACAGGCTTCTTTCAGTTTCCGTCAACCAAATCCACTCACAAGGCATTGGTCGGCCCAGGGCTATAGTAGAAGACACTTGCCCAAGATGCCACGCAGTGGGACTGAACCCGGAACCATGTGGTTGGTTAGCAAGCTACTTACCACACAGCCACTCCTACGCCTATATATATATATATATATTTATATCTCATGAGCTAATAAAGCTTTGTAGTTTGACCTGCTAAATAATTTTTGCCCAATGAAATCTATTACAGTCTTTAACTGGTACTTGTTAATGCAACCTTTGTGTTTTCTGTTGTGATGTAGGTTTATCTATGAGTTTGCATAATACAATGTCCAACTATTTGATTTTCATATTGGTTCTATGCTATTTCCTTATGCTTTGCAAGAGCATATTGAAAAACTATAACTGTTCGGCCTCAGGCCATGGAAGTGTTTAGTCCTTACTTGAGTTTGGTGATATCGAACTTTTATAGCACTATGCAGGAACAACAGTTTAGTGATTTATTCTTTTATTTGTTTCAGTCATTTGACCGTGGCCATGCTGGAGCACCATCTTGAAGGATTTTAGTCAAACAAACCAACCCCAGGACTTATTTCTTAAGCTTAGTACTTACTCTATCAGTCAGTTTTGCTGAACTGCTAAGTTACAGGGATGTAAATACTCCATCAACAGTTCTCAAGCAGTGATGGGTGACACAGACACAAAGACATGCACATATAGATATATACATATATATACATAGGTGCACGAGTGGCTGTGTGGTAAGTAGCTTGCTTTCCAACCACATGGTTCCAGGTTTACTCCCACTGCATGGTGCCTTGGCCAAGTGTCTTCTACTATAGCCTTGGACTGACCAAAGCCTTGTGAGTAGATTTGGTAGAAAGAAGTCCGTTGTATATATATAAGTTTGTGTCTCTGTTTGTCTCCCACCATCGCTTGACAACTGATGTTGGTATGTTTACGTCCCTGTAACTTAGCGGTTCGGCAAAAGATACTGATAGAATAAGTACTAGATTTACAAAGAATAAGTCCTGGAGTTTATTTGTTTGACTAAAGGTGGTGCTCCAGCATGACCACAGTCAAATGACTGAAACAAATAAAAGAATATATATGTGATGGGCTTCTTTCAGTTTCCGTCTACCAAATTCACTCACATGGTTTTGGTCTGCTCAAGGCTATAGTAGAAGACACTTGCCCAAGGTGCCATGCAGTGGGACTGAACTGGGGACCATGTGGTTGGGAAACAAGTTTCTTACCACACAGCCACATTATTTTCAAAATTATTTGAAACAAAAGCCTTATGTCAACAGAAATATGGTAACGAAAGGGTTAACGCATTTGACGGATATTTGTTCTCATCTTGTTTGTTGTTAACACGTTTCTGCTGATATACCCTTCTGCCTTCATCAGGTGTCTTGGGGAAATTTCGAACCTGGGTTCTCATTCCTAAGGTATTTTTCGATGTTATTATTATTCAGGTCACTGCCTGGAATCGAACTCGGAATCTTGGGGTTAGTAGCTGTCAAATGTAAATAATGTACATAATTCCTCATCTCTTAAATATAGAACTGAAAGGGTTAAAGCCTTCAAGCACTGTCAACAGTTTAGCTGCTGCATAATACCAATCTTTTTTTGTGCAGGAGGCACTGTTAGATTGCTTCCCAGTTCATTAATGAAATTAACACTATGAGGGAGCCAGACTTGTGAACAGATTAATGAGAACAATTATCTTCCATTTTCAAAGAAACCATACAAGTTGATGAGTAAATATAGCAATTGAAAAGTAGTTTAGATTATGTTGTTTAGTCTTGATTACATATCTTTATATATAAAACTGAAGTTGTGTGTGTGAGAGTCTGTCTCCTCTGATTTAGATTCCTAACGACTCCCACATTTTGCTGTGCAGTTTAACCAAAAGCGGGTATCTTATAGTCATGATTCATATCGAACCCTTCTGGGTATTAGCGCACGTCTACGATGATAAAAAGATTTACCATCATTTTTTCGCATTTTTAACGCATTTTTTGCTCGGTTTATATAAGGGAAGTAACTCTCTAAAAATGCTTATATAGTTATTTCCCTTACAAACCCGAGCAACGCCGGGCGATACTGCTAGTCTATAATAAAAGATGCTTTAGCCATAATCACCCCATCTTTTTCCTAGGTACAATTGCATAAAGAACCACATTATCTTATGCATTTTTCTTTACTTAAGATGATATGGGATGATTTTTAGAGAGACTTACTTAGACACCCTCTCAGAGACTTGTGAAGATTATGCTATTGTTTTGTTGTCAGTGAGGGAGAATCAACTTCATAATTTCTATAATCACTTTCTGGTTCCTGTTGTGGATCTGTTGAAGAACTTCAACTATTTATATAGTATTTGTAAAAATAAGCTGTTGCTATCTTTATGCAGCTCTCTTTTACTTGTTTCTGTCATTTGACTGTGGTCATGCTGGAGCACCACCTTTTAGTTGAGCAAATCGACCCCCGGGACTTATTCTTTGTAAGCCTAGTACTTATTCTATCAGTCTCTTTTGCTGAACCGCTAAGTGACGGGGACGTAAACACACCAGCATCGGTTGTCAGGCAATGCTAGGGGGACAAACACAGGCACACAAACACACACACATATATATATAAATATATATGACAGGCTTCTTTCAGTTTCCGTCAACCAAATCCACTCACAAGGCATTGGTCGGCCCGGGGCTATAGAAGAAGACACTTGCCCAAGGTGCCATGCAGTGGGACTGAACCCGGAACCATGTGGTTGGTAAGCACGCTACTTACCACACAGTCACTCCTGCGCCTGTATACAATAAGCTGTGGCTATTTATTTGTCTGTTTAAGTTAAGTTTACTATGTCAACAAAAGCTATGTTTTTTTTTTGTTTTCTTTTTTGCCATAGACATATCTACACAGTCAGTGACAATACATATCTTTGACTCCTCAACTAAAAATCCTCCTACACACTACCAATTCTGCCAGGTGCCTCATAGAAGTATCAATCCAAGTGCCTGGATTAATACTTTAACCCTTATGTTACCAACCCGGCTGAAATGTCTTGTTTTCATAAGTTTTGAATAAAGATCTTCCACCAAACCTTAGTCGCAATTTATATTCCTAACACTAGCTGAATGATAACTAAGTTATTTTATTAAATTCTTTGTTATATTTAAAGTAATTGAAAGAAACACAGAGCATCTCAAAATAAATACAGTAACGAAAGGGTTAAGTGAATTGATAAAATACATAAGTTGGAGGTATAGCCAAATCAGTGTTGTTAGTATTGTTTAACTCTTCAGCATTTTAGCCAGCCATATCCAGCACTAATATTACATCTGCTTTATGTTCTAATCAGCCAGATCTGGCCTCCTATATCTACCCTTCAATGTCATTTTAAAAATAGGCATATCATTCACAGGAGTGGCTGTGTGGTGAGTAGCTTGCTTACGAACCACATGATTCCAGGTTCAGCCCTACTGCGTGGCACCTTGGGTAAGTGTCTTCTACTATAGCTTCGGGCCGACCAAAGCCTTGTGAGTGGATTTGGTAGGCAGAAACTGAAAGAAGCCCGTTGTATATATGTATATATATATATATGTGTATGTGCATGTTTGTGTGTCTGTGTTTGTCCCCACAACATCGCTTGACAACAGATGCTGGTGTGTTTACGTCCCCGTAACCTAGCGGTTCGGCAAAAAGAGACTGATAAAATAAGTACTAAGCCCAGTACTTATTCTATCGGTCTCTTTTGCCGAACCGCTAAGTGACGGGGACGTAAACACACCAGCATTGGTTGTCAAGCAATGCTAGGGGGACAAACACAGACACACACACACATATATATATACGACAGGCTTCTTTCAGTTTCCGTCTACCAAATCCACTCACAAGGCATTGGTCGGCCCGGGGCTATAGCAAAAGACACTTGCCCAAGATGCCATGCAGTGGGACTGAACCTGGAACCATGTGGTTGGTTAGCAAGCTACTTACCACATAGCCACTCCTGCATTCACGTTGTTTGAATTAATTATGCATTATCTTGTACCTTCAAGGTTTCAATGGCGTGTTTGTATACTTTTTAGAATGACATTGTAGGGTAAGTGTGAGAGGTTGGATCTGGTCAGTTCCAACACGAAACAGGTAGAATATTTGGGCCAGTTTAAATGCTAAAGGGTTAACCGTAACTGTTATAATGTTCCAAGTAAACAATATGCCCTGTAATTCATGGTTCTGTTAATAGTAAAGAGCAGCAGAATAATAACTCCCATCCAATGTATGCTATGGAAAAAGTGATGATGATGATAGTCTAAAGAGAATCTTTCCATCAATTACAATTTCTAAATCAACAATCTACTAACAAGATGAATTCTGCTATTGCCTCACTGTTAATCTGATACCAGCTTCTAAGCAATCAGCTTCTATTGAAAGTTGGTTTGATGATGTTTAGGATCATAATGAATAAATCTTGTCAACATAGGCGCAGGAGTGGCTGTGTGGTAAGTAGCTTGCTCACCAACCACATGGTTCCGGGTTCAGTCCCACTGCGTGGCATCTTGGGCAAGTGTCTTCTGCTATAGCCCCGGGCCGACAAATGCCTTGTGAGTGGATTTGGTAGACGGAAACTGAAAGAAGCCTGTCGTATATATGTATATATATATGTGTGTGTGTGTTTGTTCCCCTAGCATTGCTTGACAACCATGCTGGTGTGTTTACGTCCCCGTCACCTAGCGGTTCGGCAAAAAAGACCGATAGAATAAGTACAGGGCTTACAAAGAATAAGTCCCGGGGTCGATTTGCTCGACTAAAGGCGGTGCTCCAGCATGGCCGCAGTCAAATGACTGAAACAAGTAAAAGAGTAAAGAGTAAGAGTATAATCTGGTTAGTGTTCATCATCATTATCATCATTTTACATCTGTTTTTTCCATGCCACATAGGTTGGGTAGGCCCTCTCTAACACAGTATCTCACCATTTGTTACATTTTTTTGTCATCACCTTTGTGAAGTTCAACATCCTGAGATTAGCTTTCACTACTTCTACCTGTCTTTTTTTTAGTCTTCCAATTCAATTACCAATTAGTCATCATCCGTATGCATTATACATTTGTATCAGTACAGTCTTTTCTCTTGTACGCAGTTTGTCTTTCAGCTGCTCTATCACATCACTTACACACACTAGCAATATTAATTCACCTGTGCATGCTTGCTATATTTCTCTCTAACCTTCACACATCCATTTGCATTCAGTGTCCATGTCTCACTGCCATGCAGCATCACACTTTGTACACAATCCTCTGTGCAATCTACCTGTTGCTCAAGGAAAGAATTTTCATCTCAATCGAAGGAGAGGGGCTTTCTCCGTCCGGGTTGCAGATCTGTGGAATAAGCTGCTGGATGAGATAGTGAAGATGCCGACGACCGCTCGGTTCAAAGTCTCCCTTGACCACAAATGGCCCGAACTCTTTACATGAACACCACCCTGTACATAACTCCATGTCCCCTTCATGGCCTTGCTTTTTGCTTTTTGAGCCAAAAAATTAACTAACTAACTAACTTTTGTTGCCACTGTTCATTCTCATTCATTACTCAGATTACTGACAGTGGCTCATGGGTGGATGTTGTCTACCTTGACTTTGCTAAGACTTTCAACTCTGTGCCACACAAAAGGCTTATGGTGAAACTCTCTGCAATGGGTGTGGGGGATGACCTTTTTAACTGGTTGAAATCCTTCATCCTCAGCCGAAAGGAGGTAGTCACAGTTCTAGGACAGCACTCTACACCATATGAGATGTCATCGGGTGTACCACAGGGATCTGTCCTTGGTCCCCTCTTGTTTGTGGCATACATTAACGACATAGATGCCAATTTAAAGAATGCCACAGTATTGAAATATGCAGATGACATCAAGCTGTACCTTGAAATCAAGAGGACAGATCCTGATGTCTACAACTCTTTCCTGCAATCAGACCTAGACACAATGCAGCAATGGATCACAGACTGGCAACTGAAACTGGCTGTGGACAAGTGTACCACCATGCATTTTGGGAGAAAAAACCTGCGTTCACATACTCCCTCCACAACACTGATATCAAGAAATCCTCTTGCGAGCGTGACCTAGGCATCACTGTCAGCAGTGATTTGCGTTGGTCAAAGCATATCTCTAAGATTGTCAGGAAGGCCGAGGGTGTCTTGGCATCACTCAGCAGGTTTTGTTAGCCGCTCTCCAGCCATCTATTTAAACTGTATACAGCTATGGTACGACCACACTTGGAATTCGCATCATCAGTTTGGAACCCCTATCTTGCACAGAACATTGACCTCCTGGAATCTGTCCAGAGACGTGCAACCAAACGCATACCCTCCATCAGACACCTACCATATTCTGAGTGCCTTGTTTCCCTGGGCATGGATTCACTGAAGCTCCGGCGTTTGGCGACGGACTTGGTAAACACCCACAAAGTTATCAACCACCTCACCGACAACAACACTGAACACCTTTTTGATCTCCATGTGTCTAACACACGTGGACATGCCTACAAAGTCAGAAAACAATACAGCCCATGACTTTCAGAAACATTTTTTCACGCTCAGAGTTGCTGAAGCATGGAATAAATGCCTGCGTCAGTTGTTGACTGCCATGACACTGCATCTTTTAAGGCCCTCATGCTTTCCGAAATCCGCCGAAACTACACCTGATTATATATACACTTTAGATGAGTTGTAGTGCACCTGAGCACTGTACACAATTATTATTATTATTATTATTATTTTTCATGCTTTTCCTACAAATCTGATTAACTGTTTTAATACCAACTTTGTCTTAGATTGCCTCAACTTTTCATCATCATTGTTTAACGTCCGTTCTCCATGCTAGCATGGATTGAACAGTTCGACCGGGGATCTGGGAAGCCAGAAGGCTGCACCAGGCTCCAGTCTGATCTGGCAGTGTTTCTACAGCTGGATGCCCTTCCTAATGCCAACCACTCCGTGAGTGTAGTGGGTGCTTTTTACGTTATGTTACAAAATCTCTTTTAGTGTTAGCATTCTTTTATTATATAAAATAAACTTTTGCTAAGCAGCAGCTTAATAACGACAAAATTAATTTCACAAAATTCCTCCAAATTTTTTATTATTTTCGAAATCAACTGAAACACACTGTATGAAATATGGTCATAAAGTAATTAATGAGTTTTGTAATAACATTTAACATTTAAATCAGCCATATCCGGTCTTAACATTCTACTTGTTTTATGTTCAAACTGGCTATATCTGGCTTCTCGCACCTACCCTACAATGCTGTTTTGAAAATAAGCAGTCATATCATTGAAATCTCAAAGCCATAAGATAATGCAGGATTAATTTCAAACAATATGAATAAATAAGCATTATATTTGACAGAGTAATCTGAATACTACAGAGTTAAATGAAATGTAATCACTTGACAGTTTTATTTCCAGCTATCTTTCTCTTTCATCATCTTCATCTTAATAAAATATTTTTCTTCATTCGTACGTGGCCGATGCCAGCGCCCCGACTTGTTTCTGTGCCGGTGGCACATAAAAAGCACCATCCGAACGTGGCCAATGCCAGCGCCGCTCCGACTGGCTTCTGTGCCGGTGGCACATAAAAAGCACCATCTGAACGTTGCCAGCGCCTCCTTGGCTGGCTTCCGTGCCGCTGGCACGTTAAAAGCTCCAACCGATCGTGGCCAATGCCGGACCCCCCTGGCACCTGTGCAGGTGGCACGTAAAAAGCACCCACTACACTCGCGGAGTGGTTGGCGTTAGGAAGGGCATCCAGCCGTAGAAACTCTGCCAGATCAGACTGGAGCCTGGAGCAGCCCCTGGCTTCCCAGACCCCGGTTGGACCGTCCAACCCGTGCTAGTGTGGAAAATGGACGTTAAACGATGATGATGATGATGATGATGAATGGAAGGAAATCCTCATAACACCTCACATCTTGCATATCTTAAACTACCATTATTTGTGACTTCTCTTTCAAGGAGGTAGGGTGTAATTTGAGGGAGATTTGGCAGCTATTTCTAGCACATCATAAAGCCTCCATTATTGGCTGACATGAATTGATTATATCTGTTATTTCAAGCATTTCCTGAAAGAATAGAGCAGGTATTGCACAAATGAATTTCTCTCAGTTGTATTTTATGAGCAGTACTTGTTACCAGCGAAATACACCTGGTATGTGTGAAGGTATGTAATCTTATGGTTGAGGTACTGAGTTCACAATCACAAGTTCATTTCTTGGATTGGGCAGCATGTTATGTCCTTGAGTAAGGCGCTTCATTTTATGTTGCTCCTGTCTATTCATCTAAAAATGAGTACTAGCAGAGTGCTGGCACAGCCACCTCTCTCTCCAGTTCTCTCTCTCTCTCTCTTTCTCTCACACACACATATTTTATGAGGACCTTGTATATATGTGTTTGTGTGTGTTTTTGCCTCTCCTTCTCTTGACCTTGAATAATAGTTGTAAATGAGTGTCACCAACATACAAATTGTGTTGTACATTTCCATGCCAGTGGCACGTAAAAAGCACCATCCGATCATGGCCGTTGCCAGCCTCGCCTGGCCCCCGTGCTGGTGGCACATAAAAAGCACCATCCAATCGTAGCCGTCTGCCAGCCTCGTCTGGCACCTGTGCCGGTGGCATGTAAAAAGTACCCACTATAGTCATGGAGTGGTTGGCGTTAGGAAGGGCATCCAGCCATAGAAACATTGCCAGATCAGGCTGGGCCTGGTGCAGCCTTCTGGCTTCCCAGACCCCAGTTGAACCGTCCAACCCATGCCAGCATGGAAAGTGGACGCTAAACGATGATGATGATGATGATGGTTTCCAATCATCCTTGAAAACCATTAAGATGTTTGACTTGGAAACAAGTGAGCATTGATAGCAGGCTGGGAATCTGGCCTTAAAAAGAATCTAACTCAATGAATTCTATCAGATATTAAAATGACAATGTGTTTATTTTAGATAAAGCAGAATGATGGTGTTCCACTATGTGTATGCATGTATATATATTCTTTTATTCTTTTACTTGTTTTAGTCATCTGACTGCAACCATGCTGGAGTACCACCTTAAAGGGTTATTTTAGTTGAAGAAATCGATCCCAGAACTTATTCTTTGTAAAGCTAGCACTCATTCTATTGATCACTTTTGCTGAATCTCTAAGTTATCGGGATATAAACACCAAAATCAGTTGCCAAGCACTAGTAGTGGGGTGGACAAACACAGACACATACATAAATATATACATATACAGGGTGCGTAAGGTATTTGAGGTCATACCTTTTTTGGGGTCATTGCTGTATTTTTTGCTAACTCTGTATAATCTTTGTTTCAGAAAAATAATAACGGCAGATCCTCAGCTTACTCAAGAAATGAAGAGGCATGCTGTTATTGTGGTTTTAAAGGCTGAGCATAGTGATTTAGAAATATCTCGGGTTTTAGGAGTTGCCAGATCTTTCAACTGCAAAGTTTGTAAGGAGCTAGAGACTGAAGATGGAAATGTATCACCAATAGCAAAGCATAAAAAGCGTTCTAAATGCTCTGAAATCATCAGAACACCTGAATTTATCCAACAAGTTCAACAGACCATTCATTACAATCCCAGAAAGTCCACGAGGTCAGTTGCAAACAGTATCATCAGATATAATTCTTATATGATGAGGAAAGGTCAATTTGTCAGAAGAAGCAAAAGAAAATCACTACATCAGATCTAAAAGGCTCTTAAACAAACTGAAAAGTCCAGTAGAAGATTTGATTTGGTTTTTCTCAAATGAAAAAAAAAAACTTCATCCAAGGTCAAAAAGTTAACAAGAAATGACATGGTTATGTGCAGACCCCTCTGAAGTTCCAAGTGTTATGTATACAAAATTTCCTGCAACTGTCATGGTTTTAGGGGTTGTCAGCAATGAAGGACATGTGATGGCTCCTTACTTCTTTCCACTCTTACTTTTAACTCTGCTGCCTACATTGAGGTCCTGGAAATAATTAAGCCCTGGATAGACAGTGTATGTAATGGAAGGCCATATGTGTTTCAGTAAAACTCTGCGCTATCACACATCACTCTAGTAATACAGGAATGGATAGCTGAAAATTTTCATGATCACGTAAGCCCTAACATTTGGCCTCCTAATTCCCCAGATCTCAATCCATTAGACTATTTACATGTGGAGCATTGAGAGAGAGAGGTCAATGAACACACCCATAACACCAAAGATTCTTTGAAAGCTGCCATAGTCAGAGTAATGTCCAAAATGAACCAGGACCACTTGATACAAGCATGTAGATTTAGATCTCATATAGAAACAGTTATTGAAGCTGAAGGTGGCTTTATTGAATAACATTATAGAAAAGAAGGTTTATTTTTATCCTCATAGAATTTTTTTGATAAATAAAGTTACGTTATAATATATCTGTTTTTTTATAAACAAACCCGTCCTCAAATATCTTATGCACCCTGTGTATACACACACACACGCACATATATATATATATATATATATTTACGACAAGCTTCTTTCAGTTTCTGTCTACCAAATCCACTCACAAGCCTTTGGTTGGCCTGAGGCTATAGTAGAAGACACTTGCCCAAGGTGCCACACAGTGAGACTGAACCTGGAACCATGTGATTGGGAATATATATAAAAATAAAGTATAAGGAAAGGTAAAATATATAGGTGTAGATGATCTTTAATCCAAAGTTGGTACAAATCCAATAAAGATTCTATCAGAATTTAATTGTTTGTTCCTGTCTGGGCTATCAAAATTTTTCTTTTCTTTTCTTTTTTTCTTTTTTTTTTGTTGGTTGAACCAATTCACTCCAATGATAAATTCCTGAAGAAAATCCTAATTTTGATTTTGAAAGGATTGTTTTTTTCATTTGTTTTTGGAATTAATTAGGCTTGGGAATAATTTGTAGAATCTTTATTGGATTTGTACCAACTTTGGATCAAAGATCGTCTACACCTATATATATTGCCCTTCCTTACACTTTATTGATTATATCAATACTGAATATATAGTTTTTTTCATATATTCTTTGCTTTGATTGAACCCCAGTGGACTTTGATGCTTAACATCCCTTTGAAGGATTTTGGTCCTGACTTCTTATATATATATATATATATATATATATATATAAATATAAAGGAAATGAAGAAAATGCTGACAAAATAATTTAAGTAAGGGAGAGTGCTCCAGCATGGTCGCAGTCAAATGACTGAAACAAGTAAAAGAGTAAAGAATAAAAGAGTAAAAGGTTAATCTGACTTCTGTTTGGTAAAAGCTTAGAATGTGAAAGGATATTGGCTGATTATCTCAGCCACTGCCTTACAATACTATATCAATATAACAAGTATTTATTTATTTATATCTTTTGAAAGAACAAGATTTCTGATGAATAAAGCAAACTGTGAAGTTGGTTTGTTTCTGATGTATTTTTGTTTACCAAATCAATTACGTCAATATATTAACTTACCTACTGTGTGTGAATTGGACTATACTTTTCTGAGCGATTGAGTTGTTCGATATATCTATTCAGTAAAGTGGCAAGCTGGCAGAAACATTAGCACACCGGGCAAAATGCTTTGCGGTATTTCGTCTGTCTTTATGTTCTGAGTTCAAATTCTGCTGAGGTTGACTTTGCCTTTCATCCTTTCAGGGTCAATAAATTAAGTACCAGTTGCATACTGGTGGTCGATCTAATCAACGGGTCCCCTCCCTAAGAATTTTGGGGCCTTGTGCCTCACATAAATTGATTGGTTATTATATACTCTTTTACTCTTTTACTTGTTTCAGTCATCTGACTGCAGCCATGCTGGAGCACCGCCTTTAATCGAGCAACCCGACCCTGGGACTTATTCTTTGTAAGCCCAGTACTTATTCTATCGGTCTCTTTTGCTGAACCGCTAAGTGACGGGGACATAAACACACCAGCATTGGTTGTCAAGCAATGCTAGGGGGACAAATACAGACACACAAACATGCATGCACACACACATATATATATATATACATATATACGACGGGCTTCTTTCAGTTTCCGTCTACCAAATCCACTCACAAGGCTTTGGTCGGCCCGAGGCTATAGTAGAAGACACTTGCCCAAGGTGCCATGCAGTGGGATTGAACCCAGAACCATGTGGTTGGTAAGCAAGCTACTTACCACACAGCCACTCCTGCGCCTTCATTATTATTTAACTGCTTGGTTGGGTGCATGACAGTCATCATATTCCTGTGGTCTGTTCACTGATCTCTGCTGTACATGTAATAAAGCCATTATAGTTGTTGCTTAGACCCTAGCTGCTTTGATCAAGCTGTCTTATGATTAAATATCCTCCAGCTTTGACCATAACATATTTTTCTATGTCAAGGACTAAATTATCCAATGTGTTCTTCCATTTTTTTTTCCTTTGAATAATGTATGGTGTGAGATGAGAGAGAATTGGCTGTTTTTAGCTTAACAAGCAACTACAAAAGGCCTTCCATCATTATCTTATAAGTATGTAAATGTATGTGTGTGTGTATATATATATATATATAATTATAACAAAGAGGGTCTTTGCAACAAGTTGCTAGACCACATACCGAAAATATTAGAAAGAGCAGCCAGAAGACTGGTATTTCCTTTTACTACAAAAAGTCTTCTGATCTTCCTGATCTTCAGGAAGTTCAAGAGAGGGCGGTGGTGGTGGTGGAAGCATCTGCATGGTTGCCTGCACTGCTAGAAATAGCAGTCAAATTCACTCAAATCTTACTGTCACCATAATAAAGATGTATACATTAAACAATGAAATTCAAGATGCTAGATAATATGGTTGCAGGTGGAAATTCTTTAATAACAGGTCTTGAAGGACAAGAACTCTGTAAAACTCTGTATATAATAGCAGTCTTCTGGCTGCTATTTCTAATACTTTCGGTATGTGGTCTAGCAACTTGTTGCAAAGACCCTCTTTGTTATAATTATATAAACTTTTACCGAATATGGTCCTTTTCCATACCGAAATACTACTTGGTGAAATTTGTTGATTTTATTAAATTAATTATATTTCACCCTTTATCTGTATTGTATATGTATATATATATGTAGTGATCCTACAACGGCGCTCGCTCGCGCACCGTCCATTTGTATTTCGCGCGTGTTGGTGCCTTTACCAAGGCAGAGAAAGGAAGGGCCCTCTCGCGCATGCGCGAACCACCGGAAGCACGACCCTGGCCAAGGCAGGGGGATCGTAGAACGTTTGACCACTAGCAGCAGCAAGCGGCGACTTGGGACCCAGCGATTGAAGGCGGCGGTCACGCATATATTCTCTCCGGTTGATAGCAGCAGTCGGCCGAATGCCTTTAACCAAATTGTTGCCGACCACATTCAACTTCCCTGTTCGACGCCATCTTGACCCCTTTCTGGTCTAGCGGCTGGACATTGTAAATATTACAATCTATTAACTTTCAGCCTTGCGCGCCCAGAATCAAGGACATCAGATAACACACTTATTGTTATTGTTACCAAGAAAGAGAATAAAGTAGTATATATATATTTTACGTCTGCGTCTTGTTGTTTCTGACGGGCAGAGATTCTGGATTATTAACGAACGAGTGAGAGTGATTGCTTTCTTGTACCCCGAAAGTACAAGACAAGATATTCACATACTCACTCTAAGCTCGTTACAGTGGTGACCCCCGACATGATTCTGGTCTAAAACCAGAGATCACTTATCAACAAAAAAATCCAGTTTTTTCTGCGAAGTCGGAACACGATTTAACTCTACGCATCATCTTTCGACGATTTGTTTCCGGCCACCACGAACAGTTGTAGAAGGAGCCTCTTTCTTATTCTACAGCCATGATGACGAACGCCATCATATATTCGATGCCTTTTCTCCACCTTCGTCATCATCATCGTCGTCTGTCTACTTCACGTCGTCGCTATCTTCGTCGCCATCATCACTAAGAACGATGTTGTCCCAAGTCCACTACAGTCGCCTTCCACCACCAACGTCGCCTTTCAACACCGTCGACCTCCACAAGATGTACATAGCAACTCGTGGAACTTTAGCGTGCATGCTGTTTTGTGCATATGCACACCAAGGATAAACAGCACCGTCTATCTACAAGATTCTTCTGTTCCAGTTAACCTGTCACAGCATTGAAGCCACAACCGCTACACATTGTGTTCAACCGGCATCTGCATTTTGTGATTTCAACATTTCTGTTACAGAACGAACTGCTATTGTGCTTCAGGCTATTATAGACTGGTAAACTAATTCCATTGTCTGGAATAGCCCGAGAGACATTTTTTTCTATGCGCTGTTTTTATATTTTGCTCGCATTCACCTTGTATGTATTTCTGTCGCACACACGTACACACACATAAATGCTCTCTCTCACATACATACGTCACACATGCTTTTCTCGCTTGTTTTTTCCATGCTAAATTTGCCTTTTGTGGACACCCCTCATTTCTATAGACCCTAGCGGTCACGTATACATAGAGGGTTGTTTGTCCATTATAACGCGCCAGCATGCCATACCTTTGTTCCTGTACGAACGAGGCATATAATCGCTCAACCACTGGCATATTCTTGCTGTTTTTTGGTCTGGCAAGCACTATTGCATTTCATGCACCTTTTGCTTCGCACGTGTATTGCCTTGTTTTTTGCAACACGTTTGCGTTAGCCTAATTCTTTTCCCGACTCATAGACGTCGGATGTTCACATGCGCTGCGCCATGGTTAGGCGTAATTATTTTTCCCTGTTAGACCACTGTTGGTCACGTAATTAACAGAAAATTATCTGTGTCACGCATCACACCAGCATGTTTGCACTTTTGCCTTTTGTGTTACTAGCGAGTTTCTGCCAATTCCATTTCCTCTCCTGCAGCAATTGATTTAACTGCTATTTTGCAGGATCAACCACCTTTAGAGAAGTTGGATTTAATTTCGTTTAGGTTCATTAACTGTGAGTTTTTGCTTTCCTTCCGCTCCCTTCAGCGTAAGGCTCTATACTTTGTGACGTATACACTTTCATGCATGCACTCTTGATTTTTGCTCATTGAATATTTTTTCTCTTTTTCCTTTAGCAAATTTCTTGTGTATGTTATAAATTTTGCCATTATATTATTGTGTGCTATTTGGTTATCTGGTGTCCACCTTGAGTTTTGCAGTCACTACAATAAGTTTCCTTTCGTGCGTACGCACTGGAGGGGAGCCTGTAGTGATCCTACAACGGCGCGCGCTCGCGCACCGTCCATTTGTATTTCGCGCGTGTTGGTGCCTTTACCAAGGCAGAGAAAGGAAGGGCCCTCTCGCGCATGCGCGAACCACCGGAAGCACGACCCTGGCCAAGGCAGGGAGATCGTAGAACGTTTGATCACTAGCAGCAGCAAGCGGCGACTTGGGACCCAGCGATTGAAGGCGGCGGTCACGCATATATTCTCTCCGGTTGATAGCAGCAGTCGGCCGAATGCCTTTAACCAAATTGTTGCCGACCACATTCAACTTCCCTGTTCGACGCCATCTTGACCCCTTTCTGGTTTAGCGGCTGGACATTGTAAATATTACAATCTATTAACTTTCAGCCTTGCGCGCCCAGAATCAAGGACATCAGATAACACACTTATTGTTATTGTTACCAAGAAAGAGAATAAAGTAGTATATATATATTTTACGTCTGCGTCTTGTTGTTTCTGACGGGCAGAGATTCTGGATTATTAACGAACGAGTGAGAGTGATTGCTTTCTTGTACCCCGAAAGTACAAGACAAGATATTCACATACTCACTCTAAGCTCGTTACATATATATATATATATGTATGTATAACTCATAACCCATTGATGTCATAATTGCACTATTTAGTCTTAAAACTTTGTCTTCAGGTAATTAAACTTGAGCAGCAGCTGTCAACTTATGTCTCACAACTCAAATTGAAATATTTATCTTTGAAAGAGTTGAGAAGCCAAAATGTTTTGCTTTTAAAATATTTGATAAAATATAAAAGGTTCAGGAATATGTTTAAGTTTTAGGTTCATAAGCCTATGACAACATTTACTGTAAATAAAATCTGAGGAATGTTTCCTATGAAGTGTTGAGTACACTGTATTGTTTTCTTATTTAAAATATTCAAATTGTGGTAATATTGGTAAAGTAAGTATTGGTAACCAGTGATCTACAGCAATCCACCTTGGTGGTTCCTGTTCCTTCTCATACTGTTATACACAGGAGAATTTGAGCTTAGCACTGTTTGCTTACAAAAGTCACTTGTAAAAATTATAGAGTACAGTTACTAGTACCTTATACTTCTTTATGATGCCTATTTACAATTATGTGATGTTAGACACATAAATATCTTCTCTATTTACTCTCAGAATCATCATTGCAGGAATATTTATTTACACATAAATCACAGGTCGCAGCTTCAATGCCATTTGGAAACAAATATAACCAAAATAGGCGTAGGAGTGGCTGTGTGGTAAGTAGCTTGCTTACGAACCACATGGTTCTGGGTTCAGTACCATTGCATTGTACCTTGGGTAAGTGTCTTCTACTATAGCCTTGTGAATGGATTTGGTAGATGGAAGCGGAAAGAAGCCCGTCATATATATGTATATGTATGTGTTTGTGTGTCTGTGTTTGTCCCCCCCAACATCGCTTGACAACCGATGCTGGTGTGTTTACGTCCCCGTAACTTAGCGGTTCAGCAAAAAAAGAGACCGATGAAGTAAGTACTAGGCTTACAAAGAATAAGTCGTGGGGTCGATTTGCTCGACTAAAGGCGGTGCTCCAGCATGGCCACAGTCACATGACTGAAACAAGTAAAAGAGTAAAATAAATTTGAGAATCTACAGAAGTTGTAAATTAGAAAATAAACTGAGTTTAAATATTGCTTAGAATTCAGAAAAATATTTGGACCAAGTGATTGGGAAAATCAAAGAATATGCAAGTAGGTACCAGGAAGGCAAAGGGAAGTGTCTATATTCCCACCCAAATTTTTTTTTTTTTTATGCAGTATCTCCATGACTGGTTGGAAGAAGGAAGAAAGTTATCCTCAGACCAGAAGCCTGGTCTAAGTGCTTGCAACACAGTGAACTCAACTAAAAGTATCCAAAGACCAGGTGGTAGTGTTAACCCTTTTGATACCAACCTGCCTAAGACTGATCCTGATTCTATTATATAAATTTCCTGTCTTAAAGTGACCTAGATTAAAACCTTACCCTCAAAAACAGTTTTTGAGGCGGAAGGAAGTCAATTATCCAGTGCTTGATTGATACTTATTTTATCAACTCCAAAAGGATGAAAAGCAAAGTTGACATGGAGAGATATGAAGTCAGAATGTAAAGCTGGATGAGATTCTGCTCAGCATTTTGTTCAGTGTGCTAATGGTTCTTCCAGCTCACCACCTTAATAATAATAATCTTTTCTACTGTAGGCACAAGGTCTGTAATTTTGGGGGAGAGGATAAGTTGATCACATTGACCTCAGTACTTGACTGATACTTAATTCATCAACTCCAAAAGGATGAAAGGCAAAGTCAACCTCACTGTTTATCATGCGCAGTTTATCTTGATATGAGATCACTAAGTCGTGCATATGTAATTTAACTCAAAATTAAAAATTGCTGTTAGAGTACCAAACACTATGTGCTGGTGTATCTTAGACAACATAGCTATGGTCTCTCTGTACTATAGCAACATTAAGGTTGATATAATTAATTCTAAGAACTCATGTAAGTGCTGCCTTAAAATGGTTACAGTCTAATGACTAATGACTGAAATTAGGGTAAAAGGTAAGACCACCTTCGGTCATGAATGACCATGAGATTGCATCTAGAAAGTTCCCCTCTGAAGCACAAGTCCAAGCAGGATTCTTTGTCGAAGACCAACAGTCACCCATGCATACCAGCCTCCCCTCTCTACACCACTGATGTTATCCAAGGGAAAGGCAAAGGGACCGATACAGCTTGGCACCAGTGATGTTGCAACTCATTTCTACAGCTGACTGAACGGGAGCAACATGAAATAAAGTGTCTTGCTCAAGAATACAAGACGCAGTCCAGTCCAGGAATTGAACTCACTACCTCATGATTGTGAGTCCAATGCTCTAACCACTAAGCCATACACCTGTACCAATGACTGAAATTAGTAAGCAAATAAAATGAATTTGAGTAAGAAAAGTGTACTTATCAGTGGTTGGTACATATTAATCTTTTACATTTACTTAGTACTTTTCTCCTCACTACTTCTGAAATCTGTTCTTTGCATAATAAAATTGAAACTTGTCCAGTATTGTCTTGCAAAAATAAAACAATATTTGTCATTGATTAACATTATTTTTCCTCATAACATCTCTATTTCTAATTAGTTTTTTAATACCCCATTATTTACATATTGTTTAGTCAATTCATTTGTATTTTGTTCATTGATTTGAATCTTTATTTTTCATCAAAAATTTTTTTAAATCAGTCAATAATATATTCTTCTTTATTGTTCAAAAATTCTTGTAAGTGTTCCACTAGCTTGTCAATGCCTTGGCAGTAGAAATCACAGGGTCTTGACTCAAAGAATTCATCGAGCCACTTTTTTTTAGCAACATATCATCACTGAATGAAATGCTTCACAGACTGCTGGAGAGCAACTGGAAAAGGTGATAATCTGAAGGTATTATATCAAGAGAATATGGTAGGTGCAGTAGAACCTTTTAAATTGAATTTTTTGGTCAAATTAGCAATGTGAGAATGAGAGTTGTCATGTTGAAGAAGCATACCATGTCACCATTCAGATTATTTCAGATGGATTATCCATTAAGTGAAAGTAATGGGCAATTGTATCATGAGAGCATCCTATTTGCTGGATCAATTTCCAATTGGATTGGTGCACATTCTTGATAATGAGCTCGTTTGATCAACCTTCAGTGAACTGAACAGGTCAGCCAGAATGTGGAGAGTTTGGGAGGTTGAATTCCCTCTCCTTGAAGCATGAAAACTATTTTTGTGTAGTGCTTTTAATAATAGTGCCTTCTCCATACATAGCACAAATGTCTTGAGCAGTTTTGGCAGCTTTGGAACCTTCACTGAACACAAGGAGAAGCAAATGTTGAAAATGCTCATTTTTAAAAAATTTATTTGGTACTCCATATAACTAGTACTTATTCTCATATAGTTACTGCTGCATTAAATTTGCTAAATGAATTATGTCTACCATCCAAAGACTTAGAATGTAAGAGTCACTAGAAATATTGCAAGGCGTTTTATCCAATGCTCTGACAATTCTACCAATCCATTGCTCTGATTGGTAATTTATTTTATTGATCTTGGAAGGATGAAAGAATAAGGATGACTTCAGCGAGAATTGAACTCAGAGCACAGAGGGCTTGAACAAATACTGCAAAGCATTTTGACACTCCAGTGACTTCGCCAACTTGCCATCTATTGGCAGCATCAATGGACAACAAATTAGCTCCAAAGAGTAAAACCAAGAACAGTGACTTTGGTTTTACTTGAACCATATTCATAAAAATGGGAAGATGTGAGAGGTCTTTGCCACCAAGAGGGTCTCTACATGGTAGCTCAATCTGCAAGAATGAATAGTTAAATCTCCTTCAAATCATTACCCACCATCATAAAAAAGGAAGGTTACATTGTGCAGTGTAGTCAAAAATGACAAAAAGATAAAATATTGTGATTGGAATATCTTTGATCATGGGATCATAAGTCGATCATAATTGACTTGGGTTTAAGCAATTACAACCCCCATTCCTTAGTTTTGGGGCACCTTTAGCAAAGTTCACTCTTTAGCAAGTATTTGGAGTGGACCCGGGTTTACTCTATCCTGTGTTTTACTGCAGGTATTGAGCTTCAAATGTTCAGATTATGCATCAATGACATAATTCTCACAATACTGGTAGGACCCACAAAGATCTTCTTTTGATTGACTTACATTACAAAAGAAAAAATGAGGGTAGGAAGTGGTGCAACGTGGTTACTTGATCTGTGAGAAAAAAAAAAAAAAGAAGCCAAATCGCCCCTCAAACCATACCTCCCAATCTTCAAAAAGGAAAACTACACTGGATAATGTATTCTAGATACATTATGTCTGTATGAAAGATTGAAAGATTAAATAGTCACGTCTGGAACACCTTTGATCATTGGTTTGCTCAAAGTAATGTACATGAAATAAAATAAGAACAATAGCTAAACTAGGACCTTAAAGCAATATCACTTCCTCCTGGAAGGGGAGCTTACAACTATTCTACAGTGAAAAATATATAGAAAATAAAATGAATTCAAAATGTTGCTAAAGTTGAAGCTAATGCACTTGATGAAGTGAGCTAAGAAATTTTAATTAATTAAAATTTTACCTTTCATAATAAAAAAGTCATTAACCAAATGACTGAATATATTTAATAAATAACATTTGACCGCTAAGTAAAAGTTACGTCCCCTTAGCCAATATTTCCCAAACCAGTTACCTATCTTGTAGATTTAAAATTAAAATTATTTTCCCTATATTGCTAATTAATGTTCTATGTATTAATTATACTGGGAGAAGCATGAACATCACAACGCCCATTTCTTCTTTCCTTTAAAATCCTGTGGCTTCATATCTCCTGGAAAAGTTTTCCAGCTATCTAATTCTTTTTGGAATCACAAACATGCCTTAGGGCCAGCATCTAGATCTGGTTTCTCCAGCATTGGGAACATGAGATTCATGTACCTTATGGACTATAATAATGGATTGCTGCAGATAGCTTTTACTTCATGAGAAGTAAACATAACAATGCAAGCCATCTGAGATGGTATTACTATTACACATACTGACATCCTATATAGCTATTTTTTTACTACCCACAAAGGGCTAAACACAGAGAAGACAAACAAGGACAGACAAACGGATTAAGTTGATTATATTGACCCCAGTGCGTAACTGGTACTAATTTAATCGACCCCGAAAGGATGAAAGGCAAAGTCGACCTCGGCAGAATTTGAACTCAGAACATAGCGGCAGACGAAATACCGCTAAGCATTTCGCCTGGCGTGCTAATGATTCTGCCAGTTCGCCGCCTTCTGACATCCTATACATCATCCACAAAAAAAGCCCTCCAAATAACCAGCCTAAAGTTGCCCACCAACACACCACCCACTGACCCATAGACATGCTGCCTACTCAGTCTGTGTTCTCTTCAACTACTAAGTGGCTTTGCTTGTCTTAACTGGTTGCTCTCATGTAACCTCTCCTTAGATCTACACAACTCACCCACTTCTATTCTCATCACTCATACTGTATCCCTCTGAAGCATGCACAAACTACCATTCCTAGTTCTTTCTATTTCTTTACTACCCACAAGGGGCTAAATACAGAGGGGACAAACAAGGACAGACAAACAGATTAAGTCGATTACATCGACCCCAGTGCGTAACTGGTACTTAATTTATCGACCCTGAAAGGATGAAAGGCAAAGTTGACCTCAGCGGAATTTGAACTCAGAATGTAATGGCAGATGAAATATGGCTACACATTTCGCCCGGCGTGCTAATGATTCTGCCAGCTCACCGCCTATGTTCCTTCTCCAGCTAACACTAACCCAAGGGCATTCTCTCCCTGCCCAGGTTATTTCAGCAGGTCTCAATTTGCAATTGTTCAAAGACATTAGCTGTATCAATTTCACTGAATCATTTTTGTAAACATGCATGCATGGGCACACTGCAACTCCTACCTCTTGCACATGCACATAAGTCAATATTCTGAATTATTCATGTGGCTGTTATAATTTGTAAAAGCTGGTGTATACATAGTATACTGTAGAGCCTGTACCTTAGCAAATACTGAAAAATTGATCAGGTTCACTGAAGGAGAACTGTTGTATAATGCACAGGCATGTGATAGACAGATTAACATATAGACATGATGGATAGACAAATGAGTCAGATAGACAGTTTGGATAGGTGGATGGATGGGTGGGCAGATCTGACCTCATCAGCTCAACCAACAGATTGAACTGGACCAAACCAACTGACTCACTAACTAACTAGCTAACTAGCAAACTACATAACCAGCTCACTAGCTAGCAAACCAACTAGCTAGTAAGCTGGCAACTAATAACCAAAGTAACCAACTAATTAATAAAAAGGAAATATTTTAGCCCTTTCTTTGAAAAAATTTAGAATTTTAGGGTTTTTAAATCAACAAGACTTTCTCTCTCTCTTTTACTCTTTTACTTGTTTCAGTCATTTGACTGTGGCCATGCTGGAGCACCGCCTTTAGTCGAGCAAATCAACCCCGGGACTTATTCTTTGTAAGCCCAGTACTTATTCTATCGGTCTCTTTTGCCGAACCACTAAGTGACGGGGACGTAAACACACCAGCATCGGTTGTCAAGCAATGCTAGGGGGACAAACACAGACACACAAACACATACACACAAACACATACACACACACTTATATATATATATACATATATACGACAGGCTTCTTTCAGTTTCCGTCTACCAAATCCACTCACAAGGCATTGGTCGGCCCGGGGCTATAGCAGAAGACACTTGCCCAAGATGCCACACAGTGGGACTGAACCCAGAACCATGTGGTTGGTTAGCAAGCTACTTACCACACAGCCACTCCTGTGCCTATACATAGTTTTTTAATGTAATGTTAATTACTTAATTGATTAATTAATAAGAGTGAAATTATAATCTCATAACAAAACTTGCCACCAGCATTGTATTTTTTCTCTGGGATTTTTTCTCCACTCCTTTTAATCAACTTGAATAAATAGTTTCCACTCTCAATTTATATTTGAATTTGAAAATGGTTAGTTTTTAAATAAACATTCAGTAAAAGAAAATACATATATTATAAAATAAAAATATTTTTGAAAATTATCATAAACAACATTTTATTATCTGCAGAACTATAAAATCTTTCATAAGTGAGAGAGAGAAAAAAAAAGAAGAAAAGAAAAAATTAATGAAAACCTTTCATGATTTGTGTAATTATTAAACCCATGTTAATACGGTGGAAAAAGCTAGATGAAATTGTGGAGTAATTAGAGCACAATATCTATTTTTATTATCATATATCACAAATATCATTGTTAGAACTATTATCATATCTTCATAATCAAACTACCATGCAGATCAGTAGCAGCAGCAGTGGAGGCGCAATGGCCCAGTGGTTAGGGCAGCGGACTCGTGGTTGGAGGATCACGGTTTCGATTCCCAGACCAAGCGTTGTGTGTGTTTATTGAGCAAAAACACCTAAAGCTCCATGAGGCTCCAGCAGGGGGTGGTGGTGACCCCTGTTGTACTCTTTCGCCCCAACTTTCTCTCACTCTTTCTTCCTGTTTCTTGTCTCCGACTTCCTACGCAACCGCTGAGCCTGGATGCGCATTCAACTATCTGTCGATGCTCTCGGTGTCGGGGGTTGATCTGCTTTCTCTTCTGCAGGTCTTACGAATAGCAAAGGAACACGTTTTGGACTTCTCCCATCTTGCGAGTTCTGGGACGAAGACCATTTGCTCAACAGCAACAGCAGTAGCAGCAGCAACATAAAAATTACCATTGCCACCACCACTATCATCATCCTCTACCCACTTCCCAACTTATAATCATCATCATCGTCAACATTTAATGTCTGTTTTCCATGCTGGCATGGGTTTGACAGGAGCTGGTGAGCCAGAGGGCTGTACCAAGCACTACTACTTGCTTTGGTATGATTTCCATGGAGTGATACCCTTCCTAACATCAACCACTTTACAGAGTTCTGGATTGCTTTTTACATGGTACCAACATCAAGGTCATCAAGTAACTTGCAAGACAAAATCCCTCAACTGAGAGGATGAGTAGTATTGAGGAAAGTGGCTTTTTGCCAGGTATTACTTAACAATACATACGCTACACCCATTATGGTCACCGCAGAACCTCCAGATATCTTTTTGTACTGAATAGATACTACTCATTGGTCATTATATAAATATGAACACAAACACACACCTGTATATATTGGCCTATAAAAATGATAGACAGCACAAAGGAATGTAGCCATTTTTGGCTGTTTTCTGAGAAGGAAACCCAACTACTGACTGAAACCCATATGTGTATTGCCCAACTCTCTACATATTCATATGTGGAGGCGCAATGGCCCAGTGGTTAGGGCAGCAGACTCGCGGTCGTAGGATCGCGGTTTCGATTCCCAGACTGGCGTTGTGAGTGTTTATTGAGCGAAAACACCTAAAAGCTCCACGAGGCTCCGGCAGGGGATGGTGGTGATCCCTGCTGTACTCTTTCACCACAACTTTCTCTCACTCTTACTTCCTGTTTCTGTTGTACCTGTATTTCAAAGGGCCGGCCTTGTCACTCTCTGTGTCACGCTGAATATCCCCGAGAACTGCCCCCCACCCTCTAAATTTCAGGCCTTGTACCTTTAGTAGAAAGGATTATTATTATCATTATTATTATTATTATTATTATTATTATTATTATTATTATTAT
The DNA here is from genome assembly GCF_006345805.1 of Octopus sinensis. Lineage (NCBI taxonomy): Eukaryota > Metazoa > Mollusca > Cephalopoda > Octopoda > Octopodidae > Octopus > Octopus sinensis. Next base: position 127,839,528 of record NC_043001.1, on the reverse strand, counting down.
TGTGAGGGTGCATGGCCTGCTGCTTAGGGTGTTGCACTCTTGATCACAAGGTACATTGTGTTCTTGAGCAAGACACTTCATCTCAAGTTGCTCTGCGATCACTTTGACACCTGACACATGATACACCATGCACCTGTTTAGGCAATGTCAATTTGATAGAAAGACTGAGATAATGTACTGCACATGCATTTGATCACTACAAACAAATCCTTTGTGCAGGTTGTTTAGCTAAAGCTGAACACTCATACGTCGTCTTCAATGGGAGGGTCCGTTATTAACAAATGGCTTTCGTCCATCCATATAACATTCTTTTTTTTTTTTTTTTTTTTGCATCTCCTATGTAAGAACAAATGGAATTGTGGTACGCATTTCATCAGCAGCAGAAGTAATTATCGGTGGCAGTGGTCGTGGCTGGGGTGGGGTGTTGGGAGCAAAGATTCACCAGGTTGTTTAAATAAACCACAGAAACAACCTGCTGAATCTCTGTTCCCAACACTCCACCCCAGCCACGACCACTGCCACCGATAATTACTTCTGCTGCTGATGAAATGCATACCATAATTTGTTCTTACATTGGAGATGCAAAAAAAAAAAAAAAAAAAAAAGAATGTTATATGGATGGACGAACTAAATCCAAAGCTGCTGATTTATTCATTATGAAGAATTATTCAGCAAAAGTTTGGCAACAGAATTTCAAAGACTTTTTAAATACATCGTCTTAAATTTTACCTTTTCGCAGGTATGAGAGGTTAAAGTATGATAGAAGGACAGAAACAAATGTCTTGCAGTAGAAGATGAATGTTAAGTGAAGTGGAGAGGTACAGAGGATTGGACAGGGTGAGTGGGTAGGTACGTTCACAAGAGTGTAAAGGGAGAGTGGGAAATGGGCCTTTTTAATATCGCTTTTAATCTGTCAACATAGCACGAGCAATTTTGCAATACAGCATCTTTTTATGCATCTCAGTTCTATGTAACTCATTATGAAGCTCAATGTTTCAAGATCATATCATTTCGTATCATTTATATGTATATATATATATCACCATGACAGACCAGGCTATCAGATGTTGCTACACATCGCTGGTCACAATGCGCTTCACATTGCTTTAGCCTTCAAATGACGCCACCCCGCTGGCTAAGCGAGCAGGCCAACAGAAGAAAGAGTGGGAGAAATTTGTGGCTAAAGAGTACAACAGGGATCGCCCCCTCCCCCCTACAGGAACCTCGTGGAGCTTTAGGTGTTTTCGCTCAATAAAAACTCACAACGCCCGGTCTGGGAATCGAAACTGCTATCCTAAGACTGCGAGTCCACTGCCCTAACCACTGGGCCATTGCACCTCCACATATATATATATATATACACACACACATAGACACACCCGTATGTGTGTGGCTGTGGCTGTGTGGTAAGAAACTTGCTTCCCAACCACATGGTTCCGGGTTCAGTTCCACTGCATAACACTTTGGGCAAGTGTCTTGTACAATAGCCTCAGACCAACTAAAGCCTTGCGAGTGGATTTGGTAAACAGAAACTGAAAGAAGACTGTTGTATATAAGTGTATATATATATATATATATACACACATACATATTCTGTTGTCTGGAGAGAGTCATTTTCTTTTTGTGCTTTATAATTTAACACACTCACCGGTAAAATTTCCACTTATTTCTTTTTTATTTTTCTAAAATTTTCTTTGCATCTTGCAACCTTTTCAATAGTTTTAAACCTATGTGTGTGTGTGTCTTTGTGTCTGTATTTGTGTGCCCCCCCCCACCACCACCACTTGACAACTGGTGTTGGTGTGCTTATGTCCCCAACTTGGTGGTTTGGCAAAAAGTGACTGGTAGAATAAATACCAAGCTTAACAAAATATAAGTACTGGAGTTGATTCATTTGACTAGAAATTTTTCAAGAAGGTGCTCACTATTTCAATCTTGTGAGCCCAATGCTCTAACTACTGAACCAGACACCTTACTTCATTCCTCCAGGATTGATAAAATTAAGTATATGTCAAGTACATGTGGCTCCATTTCTGTCAGACATTGTCAATTTAGTTGGGATAATTGGAGTAATCAAGGCCATACTTAGCATAAGTATTATTATTATTATTATTATTATTATTATTATTATTATTCATTACATTGACCTCCTGGAATCTGTTCAGAGACGTGCAACCAAACGCATACCCTCCATCAGACACCTACCATATTCTGAGCGCCTTGTTTCCCTGGGCATGGATTCACTGAAGCTCCGGCGTCTGGCGACGGACTTGGTAAACACCCACAAAGTTGTCAACCACCTCACCAATAACAACACTGAACACCTTTTTGATCTCCATGTGTCTAACACACGTGGACATGCCTACAAAGTCAGAAAACAACACAGCTCCCATGACTTTCGGAAACATTTCTTCACACTCAGAGTTGCTGAAGCATGGAATAAACTGCCTGCGTCAGTTGTTGACTGCCATGACACTGCATCCTTTAAGGCCCTCATGCTTTCCGAAATCCGTCGAAACTACACCTGATTATATATACACTTTCGATGAGTTGTAGTGCACCTGAGCACTGTACACAATGTTTATTATTATTATTATTATTATCATTATATTATAGAGGAAGAAAGGTGGGGTAAATGGTCATATTTGTCGTAATAGGGATCCACACAACTGATCAGATGCATTTGTCAAATGTGGCTCAGTAGAGAACAGATATGGATAAGGTATCCTTCTTGATCCCTATGGACTCATAGGGCCAGTTTTCTAGTTCCTGTGGCATATTCATATATTTACCCACTCGATGTAATGCCGGTCTGTCCCAGGATTACTCATTTTTGCCCACTGAGTGGACTGGAGCAATGTGAAATGAAGTGTTTTGCTCAAGAACACAACATCTTGCCTGGTTCAGGAATTGAAACCACAATCTTGTGATCATAAGTCCAACCCGCTAATCACTAGGCTGCTCATTTCAACTTCACAAGTAGTTACTGACTAATATTATACTAATGTATATGTTACTGATAAATACAGTGATTAATGACTAATTAACTTCACACAACTGAAAACAAACCCTCATGCTAGGTCATGAAAGAGAAAGCGAGAACGAGAGAGAGAGAGAAAGAAAGAAAGAGAGGGAGAAAGTTAGAGAAAGGGCAAGAGAGATGAGTTGAGATATTATAGTGTATGTTCTATAAATAGGAAAGAAAGAAAAGAGACAATGTAGGACATAGGACTTTTTAGTCTTGTCAGAGATAACATCTCCAGTACTCGGACAGGAAGGACATGTAGCCACAAATAGCATGCGAAAATACAATAACATGACATACATACACATCAAATGGCAAAGATTGTGCATGTGCTTTGAGAAGCTAAAAGATAAATTCACCCCATGGCAGACTAAAAACTAATTTTAGAATGATGACAATCACACACACATCTATATTTAAATCTGTTTATATCTATAGGTATAAATAAGTACACATATAATCAGACCCTTATATATCTGTCTATCTATCTATCTATCTATCTATCTATCTGCTTGTTTGTCTATCTATCTATCTATCTATCTATCTATCTATCTATCGATTGAAGTAGCTACATATCTATCTATCTATCTATCTATCTATCTATCTGTTTATCTGTGTCTATCTTTCTATATCTATCAATCAATCTATCTATCTATCTTATCTATCTATCTATCTGTCTGTTTTAGTCCACATATAATAATTATAAAATAATAAATACATAAAAACAATTATCTAAATTATAACCAACAAATATAGTAATTAAAAATCTATATTTTTTCTACCAGTAAACATATAAGTATAAACCAGTAAATAAATTAGTCCATTATTACTTACATAAATATTATAGATATCTTTAGAAAATATTTATGAAATACAAATTAAGAATTGAAAAATTCCTGATTAAAAACGTATAACCCATCTTTATAAAATATTTATTATTACTATTATTATTAAATTTAATAGTACTAGAAATATATAATGACTAGAAATACAATAAGAAACTTATAGTTAAATTTAAAGCATTTTTATGATCTAGATCGCAAAGCGATTAACTAATATCTTAAAATTTAATAATTATAAACTAATAATAATTAAATAAATGTATATGTCTAAATTATCATTAACAAATTAAAATTATAAATTCATATTTAACAATCAATAATTATATAGAGTACAATAATATTTCTTAAATAAAAAAGTTTACTTATCTCTCTCATAAATATATATATATATATATATACACACACACATTATATTTATAAATATATATATATAATTCAAAGAGAGTTAGAGGTTGTGAATCCAAGGAACTAATGGATAATATCTATCCAATATACTGCTGGTAGAATACCCAATTATTAATACACAAGTGTTGGTTATATCTACCGATCACTACAGTACACTGAAAAGATGGAAATAACATATGGGGTACTGTGACCTCTTAGCAGAAACAGCTAACTCTAACCCTAACCTAGCTAAAACCAAAGTCCTAATAAGTAGGAAGGCAGGCAAACCACAAATCCCTTCAGGTAGATGGCCCTGCTTGATCTGTAGAAAAGGTGTAGGTAGAAACTCTATAAGATGTACCCAGTATAAGCTATGGACACATAAGAAGTGCAGCAATATCAAAGAAAGGCTAACTGGGAAGATAGGTTTTGTTTGTGGCAGATGCTCAGGAGCAATAAACACCGAAAATATGCAGAGAACAACTTCCGCCACATTCCAGGGAGAAAAACTAGAAGTAGTTGATAGCTTCCGTTACGTAGGTGACCAAGTCAGTAGCGGGGGGAAGGTGCTCTGAAAGTGTAGCTGCTAGAATAAGAATAACCTGGGCAAAGTCCAGAGAGCTCTTACCTCTGCTAGTGACAAAGGGTCTCTTGGTCAGAGTAAAAAGTAGACTGTATGATGCATGTGTACAAACAGCCATGCTACATGGCAGTGAAACATGGGCTGTGACTGCTGAGGACATGCGTAAGCTCACAAGCAATGAAGCCAGTATGATCTGATGGATGTATAATGTCAGTGTGCATACTCGACAGAGTGTAAGTACCTCGAGAGAAAAGTTGGACCCAAGAAGCATCAGATGTAGTGTGCAAAAGTGACAACTGCGCTGGTGTGGTCATGTGGTGAGAATGGATGAGGATAGCTGTGTGAAAAAGTGCCACACCCTAGCGGTTGAGGGAACCTGTGGAAGAGGTACACCCAGGAAGACCTGGGATGAAGTGGTGAAGCACGACCTTCAAACATTGGGCCTCACCGAGGCAATGACTAGTGACCGAGACTTTTGGAAATATGCTGTGCTTGAGAAGACCCGGTAAGTCAAATGATACCATAACCTTGTGGCCTATGCCAGGGGTATAACCATCCCACTTGTGAATACCTTTCCTTCATTAGACATTAAACTCTGCTTGCAAAGACCTGTTGAGGCAAGTGAAATTGAAATCAAAATCAAATTCGATGACTGGCATCCGTGCTAGTGGAGCGCTAAGAGCACCATCCGAGTGCGATCGTTGCCAGAGCGGCTAACTGGCTTCCGTGCCAGTGGCACATAAAAAGCACTATTCAAGTGTGATCATTACCAGCGTTGCTTTACTGGCACGTGAAAAAACATTCGAGTGAGGTCGTTGCCAGTGCCGCTGGACTGGCTCCTGTGCAGGTGGCACGTAAAAAAACACCATTTGAGAGTGGCCATTGCCAGTACCGCCTGACTGGCTCTCATGCCAGTGGCATGTAAAAGCACCCACTACACTCTCGGAGTGGTTGGTGTTAGGAAGGGCATCCAGCTGTAGAAACTCTGCCAGATCAAGATTGGAGCCTGGTGCAGCCAGCTGGTTTACTAGTCCTCGGTCAAATCGTCCAACCCATGCTAGTATGAAAAGCGGACTTTTGAATGATGATGATGATGATGATGATGTTCCTCAATACATTATTCTGGTATATTGAGACTTCTCGAAGAATGTCTTCCCTCTGGATTTTTCTCTCTATTTATAACTTTCCTGCAGCCATTGACTAGCAAGTGTTCAAGAGGAGTGTCAACAGCATCCACACCATTAGTCTTGGATAATCTACAAAGGTCATGTGCATTGCCCCTAACCAACGAAAGAATAACTGCTTTGGTAGGTGTGCATATGTATAAGTTATAAATGTCATAATTGGGGTGGTAGGCATAGTGTGGTTAAGGTGGTAAGTATAGAATGTTAAAAAAGTTCACTTGGTAACCTTGAAGATGTGCGTGTGAATCCCATTGCATGGCATCTGAGGCAAATCTCAGTTTCTATAGGCTTAGATTAACCTTACTTTGTGAGAGAAAGAAGCTTGATAAAAACTGTATTATAGATTATAAAAGACCCCCTTCAGTCATGAATGACCATAGGATTGCACTTAAAAAGTTACCCTCCAAGGCACAAGTCCAAGCAAGGTTGTTTATGGAAGACTAGCTATTTCCCATGCATACCAGCCTCTCTTCTCCATGTGACTGATGTTATCCAAGGGAAAGGCAAAGGCCTATACAGCTTATCACCAGTGACATCGCAACTCATTTCTATAGCTGTGTTAACTGGAGTAACATGAAATAAAGTGTCCTGTTCAAGAACACAACACAAATGCCAGTCTGGAAATCGAACTCAGTACCTCATGATTGTGAGCCTGATGCTCTAACCACTGAGCCATATATACGTAAATTCAAAAGGTACAATCTTGTCATACATTGTGTCATGCTGATTATGCCTGAGTATTACATGAAGAATATATGTGCCTGTAAAATGTTCAGACGTTAGCACATTAATTCAGGAGCAGGTAATTTAGTTGATCAAACAACAGAATCCTCATCATTGAATGACAAAGATATATCAGTTTGGGTGGATGATGAGAAAAAAGAATCGTCAAACTGGTAACCAGGCTTGAATGTTTTCAACAGAGTGACCTTCATTAAAAGTACCTAAGTGTCAAATGGTGGTTTTCAACTAGGTGATAGATTAAATCTACCAACTGAGAACTTGAAAAATCCTTTTCAATAGATTTCCACTCAATTTCTATCAAGCAAATTTCACTCACAAGGTTCTAATCAACCTGAGGTTCTTGAATAAGACGCTTTGTTGAAGAAGACTTGTAAAGTGGGACTGAATCTGAAACCATGCAATTTCAAAGCAACCATAGCATCTTAATCTGACAGCCATTATATGTTAACCTGCAAATGTTGTAATGCTTTTGTGTACATATACTACTTTTTTATATGTTAATCTCTTTACTCTTTTACTTGTTTCAGTCATTTGACTGCGGCCATGCTGGAGCACCGCCTTTAGTCGAGCAAATCCACCCCGGGACTTATTCTTTGTAAGCCCAGTACTTATTTTATCGGTCTCTTTTGCCGAACCGCTAAGTTACGGGAATATAAACACACCAGCATCGGTTGTCAAGCAATGCTAGGGGGACAAACACAGACACACAAATACACATACACATACATATATATATACATATATACGACAGGCTTCTTTCAGTTTCCGTCTACCAAATCCACTCACAAGGCATTGGTCGGCCTGGGGCTATAGTAGAATACACTTGCCCAAGGTGCCACGCAGTGGAACTGAACCCGGTACCATGTGGTTGGTAGGCAAGCTACTTACCACAGAGCCACTCCTGCGCTAATCTCTTCAATATTTTACTTTTTCCCAATGCTGCTTGTGTGTATGAATGTTGTGCACTGTGCTAGATTAACTATGAAGAAAAATAAGCATGTTCTTAGGGCATCAAGGGAAATGGAGGCACCAGAGAAATGGTAGATGGTTTACAGCACAAAAGAAATCACTTAGAACTTGCTAAAATAATATTTGAAGTGGTTTATACGAATGGAAAAAATCTATTTCATGGTTTATTTTTTACATATTTTGAATTGCAAATATACGGGAGTACCAAAATCTTTTAAGTGCTTAGGATCTCTCTGGGTCTTAATCTGGCCCTGGTTGTGCGTATAAGTGTATATATCACATATGTATGCTTGTTTGTGTATGTATAAGAAATAAGTCAAACACATCTGTTTTTCTTTTCTATTACTCTAATGTGAACTACAGCCATTTTCATTGTCGATTTATTTCATTTCTCCCTCTATTTTCTGTTACACTTTTCAGTCTATTTTTAGTCATCTATTCATTTACACCTGTTTTTGTCTTTTTCAATGCAAAATTTAATTACATATTGTAGATGCAGCAAAAGCCAAATGGTAAAGTTGTTTGCTTCAAAAGCATAAAGTGTCAGGTTTGATGCAACTGTGTGACATATAGGGCAAAAGTTATGTACCAGAGTTGGGTTGACCCAAACCTTGTGACTGAAATTGGCAGACAAAATATAGGGTAACTTGTTAATTGCATTTGCAATTAAAAGGCTTGTCATACTGTATCACATTAATTCTGTCTGAGAATTGCATTAAGGATATGTGTGTCTTTATGTAATTCAGTCACTAATTCAATGAGTAGATTGTTCAGTTAAATAACAGGAAACTCAACATGGAAGACAGCAGAGATTAATTCAGTTCTGCATCAGTTTTTAAGCAGGAAAATGAAATACAACACAAGAAAAATGTTTTCTTAGGTAACTAAGAGTGCTTTGTGAAATGGTTTTGTGATTTTAACTGTGTTTTGTTTAGAATAGTACAAACATGGCTGGGCTGTGTTACTTAGTTTGCTCCACAGCAATATAGTTTCAGGTCTAATCCCTTGTGTAGGGATTCAGGAAAGGTTTTGCTCACTGGATTCTGTTATAACTTTAGGTCAGTCAAAGTTAGATGAAAACTGTATGGAAGCCCATTTCTGTTCTTAGGTCAACATATCTCCCACTTTAACACCACCATCTAGCCTTTGGGTGTTTTTAAGAGTGTGTTCTGTTGTAAGAGACTTCATAAAAGAGTCATGCAGACAGCTTTCCTCCACTGAGTAAGCTATTGAAAAATAGATTAACCCTTTTGTTACTAGCCCGGCCAAAACTGGCTCTGGCTCTGTCGTAAAATGTCTTGTTTTCATAAGTTTTGAGTTAAAACCTTCCACCAAACCTTAGTCACAATTTATGTTCCTAACACTAGCTTGATGATAACTAAGTTATTTTACTAAATTCTTTGTTATATTTAAAATAATTGAAAGAAACACAGAGCATCTCAAAATAAATACAGTAATGAAAGGGTTAATAATACTGGTCAACAGCCAATTTTCATCAGGGATATATGTAGTTTTGTCCGCAGATTTCAAAAATGTAAATGGTTTCCTTCTATGAGGCACAGTTTTTCTGATGAGATAAGAGAGGTATATAACTCCCATCAGCAGTATCGCTACACGTAAATATCTTATACAGGTAAATTCTGACTATGTCAAGGCATTGCAAGAACAGTCCTGATATATTTTGTCATGTCTGAGGTTCATTTACCACCAAAGCTCAGCAATGTGCCATCACAAGTGCAATCAAGAAGATCTAAAATTTATACTTTGGATGCTCTCTCGGGGAACAAGATAAGAGTTGGGCCCTGCACATCATCTGCTCAGTTTGTTCCAATGGACTAAGGGATTGGCTAAATAAGAGGAAGAGAGCAATGCTGTTTGCAATACCTATGATATGGAGAGAGCCAAAGGATCATTTCTTTGACTGTTATTTCTGCAACATTAATGTATGTGGATTTACTGTAAAAACCAAGCATAAGATTGTGCATCCCAACTTGGAATCAGCAAGAAGACCAGTACCACACAATGATGATCTTCCTATTCCAATATCACCAGAAAATGGCCTTCAGATGTCTGACGAAGATGTATTTCCTGAAGAAAATATTACTGCTGTCGAAGACACTGAAGTGGGTGCAGATTTCATGATTGAAAATGAAGGGGTACCACAGAAATTTTCTCAAGGAGGGTTAAATGATTTAGGGAGAGACTTGCCATTGTCGAAGGATAAAGCTGAACTATTAGACTACAAGAAAAGTGTCTGCTTAAGAAAGATGTTTGTATTACTCATTTCAGGAAGAGAAATAGGGGTCTGACTTCATGCTTCTCTGTTAATGGACCATTTTGTTTCAGTAATAACACTGATGAGTTATTTCGCTGTTTGTTCCAAGAGCATGTTCCAGCCGAATGGTGCTTATTCATTGATTCATCTAAGAGAAGCCTCAAGGCAGTACTACTACACAACGGCAATAAGAAACCATCCATTCCCATAGGAAATTCAGTGTACGTGAAAGAGTGTTATGAAAACATGCAAGTACTCCTCAATGCTATAAAGTATACAAACTACAGCTGGAAAATATGTGGAGACTTGAAGGTGATTGGAATGTTGATGAGAATGCAATCTGGGTTCACCAAATATTGTTGCATTTTATGCCTATAGGACAGTTGTGCAACTAACAAGCACTATGTGCAATCAGAGTGGCCTTTGAGAAAATCACATGAGCCAGCAGTTTCTAGCGTCCAGAGTAAGCCACTTTAAAACCCAGAAAATGTTCTTCTTCCCTCTCTTCACATAAAGCTTGGCCTCATGAAACAATTCGTGAAGACACTTGCCAGGAAAAGCTCAAAAGTTTTGAATATGTGAAGGCCAAATTTCCAAAAATCACCGAGGCAAAACTGAAGGAGGGCATATTCATAGGTATGCAGGTAAAAGAACTTCTGAAGGACAACCACTTCCTCACAGCACTGGATGAGATTGAGCTTAAAGCCTGGGAATCCTTCAAATGGCTCTGTGAAAATTTCTCAGGCAACAAGAGATCTCAAGAATTCAAAAATGGAGTGAAATGTCTTCTAGACTCCTACGCTGCAATGAACTGTTGGATGTCACTAAAAGTCCATCTCCTTGATTCACTTCTGGACTTTTTTGCAGAGAACCTTTGAGCAGTGTCTGATGAGCAAGGGGAATGCTTTCCTCAAGATATTGCATCGATGGAATAACGATATCAAATGTTTTGGAATGCAGGAATGTTAGCTGACTACTGTTGGATGTTATACAGGGATGAACCTGATACAAAACACCATAGAAAGTTCAAATCCCAAAGATTTTAAGTTGTTATGCATTTTAGTGTATTCTAACTTATTTGTACACAATAATTTTAATTTTGTACAATAAAATGCCATGAAATTATCGTATATCGTATTCAATATAATTTATATAGACATGCTTTACGTATCCTATAAGTGAAAACAGCGGGTATCATTAACATGAAAATGTGACCTGATAGAGGAAATCGGACTCCAGATTCGTAATCAGCATCAAAAAGTAACCCAGAAAAGTCAATCAGCAACTCTGATGATAAAAAAAAGTTTCATTTTGTTGACCAGTGTAATTGTTTGTAAGATCAATGATTTCTGATTTGGGTACAAGACGAGCAATTTTGGTGAGAAAGAACGAAGCAACTATCTCACTCTCCTCCAGCATTTGACTGGTGTTTTGTTTCACTGGCCCTCAAAGGAATGAAATGAAAAGTTGACCCCAGTGGGATTTGAACGCTAAACATAAAGAGCTGGAACAAATGGTGCAAGGCATTTAGCCCAAAGTAATTTTAAAAAGACATAACGATGTACTGTTCATTACCGTTAAGTATTTAAAAAACTTTTGAAGTCCAGATGGGTTCTTCTCAATCTCATAATCTGTTATGTTGATCGATACTGGCTTTTGTATATATAGTTTTATTTTACACTCAAATACACAGAGTAAGCCAATGTTAGAAGAGAAATAGCTTTAAGTAGATAGTTAGAGTAGTATGGAATAGGTAAAAGTAACAGATGGCATTGATTTTATTGGACGAATGAAGTTTTTAAAACTTTCCAAAGTAAAAAGACAAACACCTAGTAACAAGTAGCTTTTTTGCCCTAAATCAGCTCTAATCGAGCAGACATGTGATTGAAGCGTTCCTGTCACAATCGGATTATTCCAGTTACGTTTTCTGACGACACATCTAGGACTACATTCATTATGTTCTTCCCGTTTAAAGATAGTGGGGTGTGGTTTGAGAGAGATTTCGTTGCTATATCTAGCAGTTCGAGTGCCCATGTAGAGGCTCCATTCTTGTCTCGTGGTAGTTATTCCAAGTCACCTCTTATCAAGTAGACGTATTTAAGGCAATCCAGTCAACACTATATCGTCTGTTTTCAAACAATGTTTCTGTGACTAAAACGGGTCCTTATCTAATGTGTTATGTAATCATCACAACAAACATGAACAATCAACGTTGCCCATTGTCTCCCTTGATACAAGGACATTCAGTAAGTTTCCCGCCACAACAAATACCTTGTACAACAACGGCAGTCTAATAAAGTATCTCGTATCGTTAACACGTTTTTTCAGTCTCTCTCATTTTCTTAATCTTTCATACTAAGTACTCACTACTTCCTTTAATACTCAATACATTATATATATATAACAACAACATAATGTATGTCCTTTATTCTTAAGACGGTAAGATCCCAAATTGTATTTACATTAATGATCAGTTGAGATCTCCCGCAATATAACTTAATATTCCAGAAGAAAAATGTACATCACCTGAGCATGTGCACAGTCGTGTTTGAGGGTTTCCCTTCGTATTTTCATTCACTGTATGTTTTTACACAGGCAGTGTTGAACGTTAACATGGAAGGAAAAAATATCGCACAAACACAACCTACCTTTTGATTATTTATCAATTAAAGGTGGTGGATTGGTTTCGGAATCGATAAAATGAAATACCAATCAAATACTGGAGTCTCTGGTATCTTGGAAGCACTCCGTCGGTTATGACAACGAGGGTTCCGGTTGATCCGAATCAACAGAACAGCCTGCTCGTGAAATTAACGTGTAAGTGGCTGAGCACTCCACAGACACGTGTACCTTTAACGTAGTTCTCGGGGATATTCAGCGTGACACAGAGAGTGACAAGACCGGCCCTTTGAAATACAGGTACAACAGAAACAGGAAGTAAGAATGAGAGAAAGTTGTGGTGAAAGAGTACAGCAGGGATCACCACCATCCCTGCCGGAGCCTCGTGGAACTTTAGGTGTTTTCGCTCAATAAACACTCACAAGGCCCGGTCTGGGAATCGAAATCGCGATCCTATGACCGCGAGTCCGCTGCCCTAACCACTGGGCCATTGCGCCTCCCGCTGGTATCTACAAGACGATCGTAAGAATAAAGGACATACATTAGATAAGGACCCGTTTTAGTCACAGAAACATTGTTTGAAAACAGACGATATAGTGTTGACTGGATTGCCTTAAATACGTCTACTTGATAAGAGGTGACTTGGAATAACTACCGTGAGACAAGAATGGAGCCTCTACATGGGCACTCGAACTGCTAGACATAGCAACGAAATCCCTCAAAATATCTGGCCTTATGTCTGAATAAGGAGAAATCGTAAGAGTGTGGAGCTTCCTTAGCTCTCTGCCTAACTGAAATTGGGAGCAGTAACATCGACCGGATGGAAAGGGACAACGTAATCCTTACTCTTTCTTCCCGTCAGCAAAATGCAGTTTACACACTACCAACTACCAGCGAGCCACTGACACATCGTTACTATTGTCAATTACTATTATGTATATTTTATTAACCACTGCCGGCAAATAAAATTGTGAATATTATTCCTTTCCTTTTCGATGTTGCTATTACTCTGTTTCATCCCGCTATTGACCATCTACATATGGTGGCCCTTCACATCTTAGCACTACGTTTAGTAACCCCGATGTACACTCACTTTTGCGCGTTACAAGAGCGTTGGTCAAAATGCATCGCGGCATTGGTTTAAGATCTTTATGTTTGAAGTTCAAAACATGCTGAAGATAACCTGGCCTTTTCTCCCTTAAGGGTCGACAAGATACGGTACCAGTGAAATGGTTGGTTCGATATAATTGATTAATTCATCCCACTCCATACACATAAAAAAATCGAAGGCCCTAGTCTGCCTTTATAAATACTCCCAGATTGGTAAGGTCGATGATCAGTTTGAACTTCGGTAAGTTACTGTTTGTTGAAAGAAAATTACTATTGCCCCCGCCCTATGAAATGGGTGTAATAGTAAAAATTTACCGAAAAAAATGGGTGCAAAAATGTAAAAAAATTTGGGAAACAACAACCCAATTCCTTACCCTTTCCCTTCTCCATCAGGAATTGATGACTATTCCGAAGGTCCACTGATCAGAGAAGGAATGGACAAAAATTTCTCCCAAAGCAGACCCCGGAAACCCCAGGATTCTGCTGCGGAAAAAAATCTGGAATTCCCTAACATGAGGTGTCTTTTAATAAAGATTTTATTTCATAAGAAAATAGAAATTGTATTCACTATTTTCAAAAGAATTTTTTTTCTACAAATGAATATTCTTTCTGAACCAATTCTTATTTTATTTAGTTAGGACGGTGAAGGTTGTAAAACTTACAAAATTCCACAATTTTTGGAAAATTGAATAAGGGTTTCACGATAAAATAAGTTTGAAAACCTCTGGTGCAGAAACACCTTAAGGCAACGTGTTGTCTTCGGATGGGCGAAACAATATAAACACCAAAACATATAGGGTAAGTCTCCATGTGGTCGCTCACCTTGCTAGAAATAGCAGCCACATCTTTTAATCGTAATACATCGCCTTTAAATCAAAAACTATATTGGGTAACGTAGACTGATATAGAATAATCACTGATTATATTTAGCTCAGAATTGATCAGGGATTAAATAACAACAGACTGTATCTCCTCCAAAACATACGCTAGATTTTACCCTACACATATTCAATTAATAAGAAATTGTCAACACTGTGCCTGAACCTTAATAAAATATTGCAAGTATAATAATAGACTATGAATAAATCGTTTTGGAGGAGATACAGTCTGTTGTTATTTAACCCCCGATCAATTCTGAGCTAAATATAATCAGTGATTATTCTATATCAGTCTACGTTACCCAATATAGTTTTTGATTTAAAGGCGATGTATTACGATTAAAAGATGTGGCTGCTATTTCTAGCAAGGTGAGCGACCACATGGAGACTTACCCTATATGTTTTGGTGTTTATTTTGTTTCGCCCATCCGAAGACAACACGTTGCCTTAAGGTGTTTCTGCACCAGAGGTTTTCAAACTTATTTTATCGTGAAACCCTTATTGTATTATTTATTACTCTTAACTCTTTTTACTCTTTTACTTGTTTCAGTCATTTGACTGCGGCCATGCTGGAGCACCGCCTTTAATCGAGCAACTCGACCCCGGGACTTATTCTTTTTTGTAAGCCCAGTACTTATTCTATCGGTCTCTTTTGCCGAACCGCTAAGTGACGGGGACGTAAACACACGAGCATCGGTTGTCAAGCAATGCTAGGGGGACAAACACAGACACACAAACATATACACACACACACACACACACACACATATATATATATATATATATATATATATATATATATACATATATACGACAGGCTTCTTTCAGTTTCCGTCTACCAAATCCACTCACAAGGCTTTGGTCGGCCCGAGGCTATAGTAGAAGACACTTGCCCAAGGTGCCACGCAGTGGGACTGAACCCGGAACCATGCGGTTCGTAAGCAAGCTAGCTACTTACCACACAGCCCCACTCCTACGTATTAGTATGCTTTCGTTCTGGATTTTTTTTTATTTATGATCCTTCCAATAGAATTTACGGCTCCTGTTACCTCTCTGTTATTCCACAGTGAATCAACAGGGAGTTTGGAAGCCAGCTAAATTCACCCTCCCCCCTTCCCACCACACACAATCATGTACGTCGTAAGAAACGAAAACATTTGGATTTACCTCCCTTACCCTGACCCTTACTCCGTCATTGTGGGACTACCTTTCTGTGTAGTCAACAAGCACCCGCTTCTTCTCCTCTGGCCGTTTGTGAAGTGACATCTGTGGTCGTATCGATTTAATCATCATCGTGACAAATCAAAAAATATTTTTCCCTTTCTTGATTAATGTACGACAGCTGATGCTTACAACTTTTCAGTTTCTTCCTGATTCATTATGGATTATGTAGAGCTAACGGATGCCATACATTCTTTTCCAAATGAAAGCATAACTATCGTATAAATAGCTAAGATATTATTATATTTATGTGACATGACGCGACGCGACAGTTCTGTTAACAGACACCCGATTGATTTATTCTTCGAATGATTTTTATCGACGACGGAGAAATGAAAGACAACGTCGTCCACCGGCAAAACAAAGATAAACAGAGGTTTAATCAGTATATTATATTCGCTTAAAGCAATAACAAGAAAGCGGTTTAAGTAAATAGACACAAGACGGTACATATTCGGTGTGACAGTGGTGCGATCGCATTTGTTTTTCATTCGTCTTTCGCGATGTGAATTTAATCAAAACATTCCTGGCAGTGGCCATTGTACCGGAAGTCACCGGAAGTAGTTGTTTGGGTTGCAAATAACGACAAAATGGCGACGCCCGTGGTGGAGAGAAATTTACCTTTGATACGCGAGCAAATTTCAGTCGCTTTCGGAAAGAGTAGTATTGTTGTGAAATTTGTTGCCGTTGCTGTGACATTAGGCTATCTGTTATCGTTCATTAATGCTGCTATTCCTTATTTAACTGTTACTCCTGGATATGTTATGCCTCCAAACTTCTGGATCTGGACCTACGCGACGCATTGTTTTGTCGAAGTACACTTCTGGGATGTTCTTATTGATGTAGCCGTACTTATATTGTGTGGTAAACTTTTGGAACCCTTATGGGGAACACTAGACATGCTTGTCTTTTTTGTGGTCGTCAATGTGGGCGTGGCATTACTTACATCTTTCCTCTACATTGTTATCTACTTTGTGAGTCGGAAAGAGATGTACTTGTTTCACACACACATTCACGGTCTTCCTGGCTATATTGCCGGATTTTCTGTTGCCGTTAAACAAGTGATGCCTGACCACATTCTAGTGACATCGCCTCTTGGAAAACTTCGTAACACGCACATCCCACTCTTACTGCTTTTGCTGTCAGTCGCGTTACGTCTGATCGGAGCATTGGACGGGCCGTATCCATTCATGTTTGGATGGGGGATTGTTGTCAGCTGGGTATACCTGAGATTTTACCAGAAACACAGCAATGGGAACCGTGGAGATATGGCAGATAACTTTAGTTTCGCCAGGTAAGTTGATACTAAAAGCATATTCGTGTCACTGTTTATGTTTTGCATGTGAATGTTCTTTGTTTTTATAATCAAATTCATCTTAGCTTTACAATTCAGTTTATTGTCATTGTATACAAATACAACAGAAAGTATATTATAGTCCATGTTGTATTTATAAGTATTAATGCACAATGATTTCAAACATGACACAAGGCCACTAACGTTGGAGAAGGAACTGTCGATTTCACATCGATCCCAGCACTTGATCAGAGCTCATTTTATCAGGCCCCGAAGCAAAAGTCAACACTGACTGGACATGCGCTTTGAACGCTTGTATACACTAATAATACACAATATACATGCAACATTATAGTAAATACAATTTGAATATAGTGATTTCATGCTTGCATTGTATCGGGACCGTGAGCAACAGTTTTCCAAACATGTTATGGATTTGGAAAACGGTAACATAACAATGTAATTATTGTATGTAGATACTAAATACGAAAAGACATCTGCAGGGCAGAAGCTACCACTTTGGAGTCCTTTATCGTGGCATAATCTTTTTGTTAGACGGTGGTTCTTTCCTTAGACAGCGGAACAATTTTGAAAGGAAATGGAATATATATTCAGTTGGATCGAGCTCCTATGTCACTAGTATCTGGTCTATTTATCTTTTGGAGTGCAATAAAAAGCAGTCGATCATTGTAGGATTCAATCTCAGGAACTAAGTACTGTAAATTTAGTCCAGTGTTTTGTCGTTTCTGCTATATCATTTACCTATCTTTGCTCGAATATTTGTTTCTTGGGCTTCGTTCAAAGTCAATTTTACATAGACGAGGGTTGTGGTTGATAAAATGGATTCGAATCTATTCCTCGGAATGACTGATAATGTCGATCTTTGTATGTTTGGCGTACACCCAAGATGTGCTGGGTTCCAACCAGTAAATCGAAAGTTGTGGATTCACTAGTGAAATTTCAGTGGAAATATCATTTATACTGATGGTCTCCAGCTCAAAACACAGAGAGGGATGAAACTAAATAGCTCAACCCTGCATTTTTGGGAGTGGTTGCGGAGTTCGGTGGTCTACCGTTGATATTTTGTCAGTTTTATTAAACATTCTGAATTTTTTCTTTTTAAGATAATTCCAATGTTTACAAACAACGTTGCGTTGTTTATATGATCAAGTAGGGCTGCAGCCCCGAAGATGCGTGCGTGTGTTATCTGATCGAGATATAAACAATTACTGATCAACATTCAATAAAAATATATAGATCCACTATCTGATTAACGTATAAATATTAACAAATTATGCATTTGGTCACAATAATTGTTATTAACAGAAATAGAGAATTTGGTGGCAAACAAACAAACAAAAAAAAAGCATTGCTGAAGTTAAAATTTTCCTTTATTAAAACAATATTGAAAATAATTTTTTGCTTTGTTTACAACCAAACATCGTGTTCGACCTCATTCAAAAATGTATATTAGATAATTTTAGAGTAATTCAAATATATTTTCTTAACAAGAACGTGCATATTAGGTGTGTTTTCTATATGTGGCTAAAATCCAATGCTGATCGATTTCTTAAATATGATAATACAAATAAAACTTTGGTGGCCTACAGGTAATAACTATCATACCACGTTGAGTAAATCCTTATTTATTAATAGTAAAGAAATAGTCATTACCTAACATGACTTCTAATAGAGGTTATTTAGTCGTCTTGCTAGTCTTAACACGTTGCATTAAAAAATATAGTTTCATTTAATTCATATGCAAAGTTAATTTCTCATTCTTTCATCAGTTCTTGTCAAGATATTGTTTAAAACTTGTTCTGTCGACTTTATACCTTTTTTTTGTGTGTTCTTGTTTCGTTGTTTGGCCTTTTTTTTTCTGTATTTCGTTCGTTTTATTTACACAAAATGATAATCTGTCTGATAAAATGTAATGGGAGTAAATAAACTGTTCAGTACTTTGATACGTAAACTATATTTGTATTGTGCATTTAGAAGTCAGTGAAATTTATTTTTATTTATTTGTTTATGTATGTATAGGAGTGTTTGTGTGTGTGTATATATATATATATATATATATATATACATATACATAGAGAGAGAGAGAGAGAGAGAGATTCGTCACAGTCTTTCTTCTAAAAAATTTGACTTGCTGGGATAAAATATATTTTCATAGACACACTTATACTTTATACGCATACAACACACCATACACACACACACATATATATATACATGCACACACACACACACACACATATATATATATATATATATATATATATATATATACACACCATATTTACTCTATATGTAAGCAAACAGGTAACAATATGCACCAGCCAAACAAGTGGTCCTCTACGCGGCCGCTCGATCTGCTTTGAAGATCAGCCCAATGCCTTTTATATAACCACTTAGTTGTCTTCTTCTTTTTTTTAAGCGTACAGTAGATAATATAATCCTAGAATGGATATAAAGATAGGATGGTCTCGGTTGGAACGATTTCAGAGCTGACCCGGGACTTAATAATTTTTTCTACTGGAATTTTGGTGGGGAGGTATAGTCGTTCAACTTACTTTGTCGACCTAGATGGCCCAGAACTTAATAATAATAATAATAATAAGGACTGTAAGTTGTAGCTATGGTTGCAGTACAAAATATGGTTACTAAAACTTTTAAATTCATCGCCTTTATCCCCCACTATCATGTATTGTGTATGTGTGTATTCAATTCAACAGGCGTCCACGTTTCCTCCGCCCGCTACGAAGCAACATATGGTAATATCGATTTAATAATCTTCATCACGATCAGTTTAGATCTGCTGAGCGAATGAGAATTCTTCTTGTTTCTCGATTTAGATCTGTGTTTGCATTCTGTTATAAGGATTGTTGATGTTTGAAAAACAGTTTCGTGTTGATCAGAGAAGAAATGTGACACGGAATAAGCTGTGACATTGGCGGGTTCGATGTTCTCAACTGCTTGCTTCCTGACTTACTTATTTCTCAGTTTTCAACTTCCTGATGACTTAAATCCTGAATCCTTCCTCATTTTAAGCAATTTATTATTAGCTATAACACAATCACACATTTCACAAAAATTGTCTACTAGCTATGACCCGTGGCTCTATTTCATCTTGCCCTCCCAACTTCACGGAATATATGACATTGCATACTAAAATTCTTTGCTTTATCTGTCCTTCGTTAGCGAACAATAAAACTCAGTATAGAAAAGTAGAACAAAAGTTTTACTTTCGCTGGGAGGTCAGACAAATTAATGTTTTATGTATGTACTAGATGTACCAGCCGTGACCACTCCATGTTGAAAATGTCCACGCGCGGCAGGAAAAGAAAAAAATGCTATTTTGGGATCTTTTCGGTTTCAACGACAGTTTTTCTAGCGGTGTCATATGAAATTGTCACCCATAATTTTGACCCTAGTATCGATCTATTGCATTTCAATCTGTTTTAGAGTTAGGGTTGGGGTGGGGGGAAGGGTATCTTTTTTCTTCACAAATGTAAATAAACCCAATCTGTTTCTTAAACGAGGGACATATTCATACGGCACAGAATGTTTATTATCTCAATGGACGTCATTGATTGGTTGAAATTGCAGAAATTGAAGGAGAAAAAAAAAACAACAAATATCTCACAAACAATAGAATTTTCTCAATAAAGCCAAGAGAAAAAGATGTTTTATAAACACATTCTACCAGTATACGAAGTTTGGAGTTTTTTTAGTTACCTAGAAATTATGTTAAAAAACTGCCGTTCAAACCGAAAAGATCCCTATTTTGAAACACAATTCTCTTGCCTTTGGTGTGACAACATAAACACAACCAAGTGTTTCTTCTTGAAAAATGTTCAAATGGCCTTCAACTCTTTTTCCTCGCTTTCTTTGCCATTCTTTCTGATTACTGTTCCAAGTGAAATTCATGGATACTTCAACATAAAGTAGTTTTTGAAGTCATCATTGATACACCATGAAAAGAATTTTGCCTATGTTGTTCTCATATGTCGTTCATTGACAGCCATATATACCTTCATTATTTCTAAGCAATATTCTTTGTTCATCTATCTGGCAGATGAACTTGCAGTCTCACTATGCGGGTGCTCTTTCATGAACTGAAAACCCTAAACTCGATGCAACTGCTTCGGATAGTCCATTATACTTACCCATTAGATATTGACTAATTTCATCATCGTTTATTTGAATAGCAACTTGATCATTTCCTTTCAGCATGTACTTGATGATATATTAATTACCAGCGCCGCCTCGACTGGCTTCTGTATCGGTGGCACGTAAAAGGCACCATCCGAATCGTGGCCGAAGCCAGTGCCGCCTCGACTGACTTCCGTGCATGTGGCACGTAAAATGCACCAATCCGACCGTGGCCGATGCCAGCCTCGCCTGGCATCAGTGCAGGTGGCACGTAAAAAGCACCCACTACACTCACGGAGTGGTTGGCGTTAGGAAGGGCATCCAGCTGTAGAAACATTGCCAGATAAGACCGGAGCCTGGTGCAGCCTTCTGGCTTCCCAGATCCCCGGTCGAACCGTCCAACCCATGCTAGCATGGAGAACAGACGTTAAACGATGATGATGATGATGATGATGATGAAGCAATGATTTCAAGATTGCAGTGGCATTTGAATGCTCTCAAAAGGGTTTCATTATAAGGTACAACCCATTTATTGTCGTTTGTTTTTCCATTCTTATGAGATCCAACTCCTCCCGTTGCAACTGATCTTTGTCTATAAAGAGATAATCTCTCTGCGTTTTTTCTGCCTTTTGATTATGATGATAAAGATTAATATTTTGGTTGTATACTGTCAACTTAACGTGACAGTAAGGGAATTACACCACCGCTGTTTAGCCCTAGGAAGCATCGACGCTTCCTGTCGGCCTCGACACATTTCCTGTGTCCTTATATATTTATGAAGGGGAGACAAATACCCCCAACTGCTAGGCCTTTTAAATAAAATAGTAATTTTCTTCTGTAAGGAGAAAAATAAAAAATCGAGTACCTATGATTAAAAAAATTTAAAAAAAAGGACAGACGGTGGTAGTTCCGACAACTCTTTGAAGTGTTGACATTTTCAACTTGATTCTTTTTTCTTAAAGGGGAAATGACTATTTTATTTGTAATGTTTATCATCTTAATCAAATGGCAGGAAAACAAACTTTGAGTTTTAGTATTTTATAGATAGATAGATAGATAAAAACAACAACAACAAAAAAACAACTTAGTTTCTTTCACTTGGTTACAAATGAAAGTTTCCCCAGGTGTGATATTTTAAGCAGTAAATGTTTTCACCTTCCTAGATAACTGAAACATGGAAACTGTCTCATATACAGTCATAACGTACTGTCTCATATACAGTCATAACGTAGTTTGTATAATTGTCTCTAAGAGAAGAAGCAAAAAATATTTGTCTATTGAAGAAAGCAGGTTAACTGACTGGTATCACATTGCCACCTATTTATTGAAACTAGAGATGTTTTATCTCTTAACTGCATACTGTCTCATAAGGCATTATCTTTTGCTTGTTTCAGTCATTCGACTGCAGTCATGCTGTGGGACTGCCTTGAAGAATTGTTAGTCAAATGAATCAACTACAGTACATATTTGTTGTTTTAAACCGGGTACTCATTCTATCGGTCTATTTTGCCAAACCAGTAAGTTACAGAGAGGTAAACACACCAACACTGCTTGTCAAACTGTGATGGGGGTCAAATACACTCACACAATGAGCTTCTTCCAGTTTTTGTTTACCTAATCCACAGGCAATTGTAGAAGGAACTAGAACAAGGTGCCATGCAGTGGGACTGAACCCGAAACCACGTGGTTGGGAAACAAGCTTCTTACCATACAACAACCATGCCTGCACCTATAATGATTTTTGTGACAAATGTATAATGATTGATTACTTTTTTATGATGGGTGACATTTAAGAAAAACAATAAAAAGCACCATCCGTCCGTGGCCGTTTGCCAGCTCCGTCTGGCACCTGTGCGGCTGGCACGTAAAAAGCACCCACTACACTCACGGAGTGGTTGGCGTTAGGAAGGGCATCCAGCCGTAGAAACACTGCCAGATCAGACTGGGCCTGATGCAGCCTTCTGGCTTCACAGACCCCAGTTGAACCGTCCAACCCATGCTAGCATGGAAAGCGGACGCTAAATGATGATGATGATGATGATGAATAAAAAAAATGTTGTTTCTACAACTTTGTATGATTATGGTTTCCAGTTTCATTTGCTTTAGCCCACAAGACAAAAAAACCTTCCAGCTTTTCAAAAAGTTTGCTGACCCCTGCCTTTGATTAGCCTTCAGACTCTAAACTTTTATCTTTTTCTCAATTTCAAACCCAATTTCTATTAAAATTTTAAAAAAAAATTACTGAAAGTGAAGATTTTACCCTCAATTATATCTGTTCTGAGAATCTTTTCACCAAATTGCAACCAACTGGCTTAATATGTCTCTAAATAACCTGGAGTGGAAGTGTTTAGTCAGGTTGCTGTATTGACAAAGCCCTTTCCTACAGGTATCCTAGTATAAGGCGGCGAGCTGGCAGAAACGTTAGCACGCCGGGCGAAATGCGTAGCTGTATTTCGTCTGCCGTTACGTTGTGAGTTCAAATTCCACTGAGTTCAACTTTGCCTTTCATCCTTTCAGGGTTGATAAATTAAGTACCAGTTTCGCACTGGGGTCGATGTAATCGACTTGATACCTATGTCTGTCCTTGTTTGTCCCCTCTGTGTTTAGCCCCTTGAGGGTAATAAAGAAATAGGTATCCTAGTATACAAGTACATTCTGCTTTCTTCACCATACTGCAGATGACCCCACACTAACACCTCATTTCCTTCTTCATTAAGAAATCTAGTCTAAATTTCAACACCTCTTAATAGATGCACACACTTCACACAAAGAGAAACATCCTTCAATAGGAACATACCAACTAGTTTTAATTGATACCCCCAATACTTAAAATCTATGCTTCTCAAGAATATGTACCTTCCATAGTCATGGCCAGTGCTAGTGACATGTGAAAGGCACTTATGCTGGTAACAGGTAAAAGGCACCTATCCTGGTGACATATAAGAGGCACCCATTCTGATGACACATGAAAGGCACCCATGCTGGTGATATGTGAAAGGCACCTGTGCTGGTGATATGTGAAAGGCACCTGTGCTGGTAACATATAAAAGGCACCTGTGCCAGTGACTTGTAAGAGACACCTATGCCCATGACACGTGAATGGCACCCATGCCAATGACATATGAAAGACACTCATGCTGGTGACATTTGAAAGGCACCTGTGCTGGTGACACATGAAAGGCACTCATGCTGGTGACTCATAAAAGGCACCGCTGCTGGTGACACATAAGAGGCACCTGTGCCAGTGACACGTAAAAGGCACCTGTGCCAGTGACATGTAAAAGACACCTATTACACTCTATGAAGTGGTTGGCATTAGGAAGGGTATCCAGCTGTAGAAACCAAGCCAAAACAGACTGGAGTCTGGTGCAGCTCTCTGGCTCAACCATTCCAGTCTAACCATCTAACCCATGCCTGCATGGAAAATGGGTGCTAAATGATGATGATAAACGCTGTTTCTTTGCTACCCACAAATAGTATGTAGTTTGAAGCTAGTGTACTTTCTACACTTACTAGGTTTTATTATGTCTTACGATCTTGCATTATGACCACATTGGAGTGGTAATAGCCAAAAGTGACATCACAAATATAAATATTGCAGTTGTTTCATTCCAAAACAGCTAATGGTAAAAAAAGGCACATGATTACTCTATAGTGGAATACTGCTGACCCAAATAGAATTGTCTTTGTACTATACATGCGAACACAATAGACATGCATCTAAAGAAAAACCATCATCTGCCTGATAGGTGAATTTTCATATAGCTTCTTAGCTTACTGACTATATATAACTATATATATATAGTCTATAACTATATATTCATTTTTATATCCTCTTCTGAAATGCATTTCTCATAAACTTCTTTTCTGTCTAGGTTTTCCTTCCTTAAACACTGACTGTCAAAATGCTAATTTGAGAATTCATCATCATCATCATCGTTTAACGTCCGCTTTCCATGCTAGCATGGGTTGGACGGTTCAACTGGGGTCTGGGAAGCCAGGAGGCTGCACCAGGCCCAGTCTGATCTGGCAATGTTTCTACAGCTGGATGCCCTTCCTAACGCCAACCACTCCATGAGTGTAGTGGGTGTTTTTTACGTGCCAGACGAGGATGGCAAACGGCCACAATCGGATGGTGCTTTTTACGTGCCTCTGGCACGCACCCATTTATCTTTACATCCCAATCTAGAAAGGATTGAGAAGGCTAGAAGTATCTCCTCTCATTCTATAAAAAAAAAAAAAAAATTGCAATGTAGTGTTATTACTGTTATGCAATTCCAAGTTAGCTCTGATTAAGCATAACTGTGATGAAATAGTGTTATTCAATGTGTCCTTTTTGCAAGATGTGATTGGAGGTAGATTAGGGTGCTATTTCGAACAAGTCTAGTGACCACATAGAGGTTCTGTCATTGGCTCTAGCAATTGTCAAAAGGTTGTGTGATAAAGTAACAATGTGATATAGAGCTAACAGTGCTTGGTTGGATACTCATTACCTTTATGTATTCCCTCTGAGTTTGACATCTCTTTCGGTATTTTGTTGAAGGTCAATCCTTTAACATTCATATTACCTTATCAAATCTAATGCTTATTTATTCACATCATATTGAATTAATCTTGCATTGTCTTGTAGCTTTGAGACTTCAATAATGTGATTATCTATTTTTGGAATGACATTTTGTGATTATCTATTTTTGGAATGACATTTTGAAAGCACTATCCGAATCGTGGCCGATGCCAGCGCCGCCTCGACTGGCTTCCGTGTCGGTGGCACGTAAAAAGCACCATCCGAATCGTGGCCGAAGCCAGTGCCGCCTCGACTGGCTTCCGTGCAGGTGGCACGTAAAATGCACCAATTCGACCGTGGCCGATGCCAGCCTCGCCTGGCACCAGTGCAGGTGGCACGTAAAAAGCACCCACTACACTCACGGAGTGGTTGGCGTTAGGAAGGGCATCCAGCTGTAGAAACATTGCCAGATAAGACCAGAGCCTGGTGCAGCCTTCTGGCTTCCCAGATCCCCGGTCGAACCGTCCAACCCATGCTAGCATGGAGAACGGATGTTAAACGATGATGATGATGATGATGATTGTGAGAGGCCATTTCTAGCCAGTATGAGCACAAAGCAGGTAGAATATTTGGGCTGGATATGGCTGGTTTAAATGCTAAAGGGTTAAACCATATATCTGAGAGGTAGGAACATTGCTATACACACTTGTTTCTGTGCTGAAACCCTAAAGTGAAACATGAAACACATCTTTCCAACAAGTGAATTTTCTCACATAATTATGTAAACATTTTTGGTACACAATCTGTTCTCCCAGCTGTAACTGATATTTATGATCATATAATAGTCTGTAAGATTAAACACACAAGAGAGCTAAATTTTTTTCACTGAATGATTGACAGATATATTTTTCATATTATGTACAGTAGGGAAGGTTTGGTTCAAGCACCCTTCCAACTGTCATCAACTATCATCGTTAGGAACCAATAAAAAAACCCAGCTAAAAATAGCAGCTGAATCTCCCTTAAATTATACCTCATTGACTTAAAAATGGAAGAATACATTAATGTAGTCAGTATAGTTATAGATAGTGAAGGCACATGGCTCAGTGGTTAGAGCGTTGAATTTACAACCGTGAGGTTGTGAGTTCAAATCCCAGACCGGGCTGCGTGTTGTGTTCTTGAGCAAGACACTTTATTTTATATTGCTCCAGTTTACTCAGCTGTAGAAATGAGTTGCGACATCACAGGTGCCAAGCTGTATCGGCCCTTGCCTTTCCCTTGGATAACATCAGTGGCGTGGAGAGGGGAGGCTGGTATGCATGGGTGACTACTGGTCTTCCATAATCAACCTTGCCCGGACTTGTGCCTTGGAGGTTAACTTTCTAGGTGCAATCCCATGGTCATTCGTGACTGAAGGGGTTCTCCGAAATAGTTATATATTTGTGTTACAATATAAAGGGAGGAAAGTCAATACTTGAATACATTTGATTATAGGTCTTGTTTGATCATGACTGACCTGGGGCTAAACATCAATAATGACCATCAACCATTAACAAAGATGAAGACAAATGGTGAGGTTGCATCTGAGGCAAGATAATGCATTGCTTGACCATGTGGAAATATGCCGTCATAGATCCAGACAAGTCTTGCCAACATCATAAATGTTGATTTTACAGGTTTGAGAGAATTATCATTAAGATCATTGAGAAACATTTAGCAACCCTGATATGTACTTAATTACTTTGCGCTTGTTTAGGTAAGGTGTATTAAAATATCAAATTGTCCTCTCTAGCCTCAGGTTGAGCAAAGCCTTGAGAGTAGATTTGGTAGATGGAAACTGGAAGAAGCCTGTTGTACATGTGTGTGTATGTACTCTTGTTTTGACATCACATGATGGTTGCACAAGAGAATTACTGTCATACAAGCATTGTTGCTTGTTTCTAGTCTTTCGCGATGTGTATATATGATGTGCTTCTATCAGTTCCTGTTTACAAAATTCACAAGGCTTTGGTTGGCCAAGGGCTAAACCACATGGTTAGGAAGCAAGCGTCTTCATCACTCAGCTATATCTGAACCTACATATATATATATATATATATATATATATATATATGGACTGTGGTCATGCTGGGCACTGCCTTGAAGAATTTTAGTCAAAGATATCAATCTCAGTACTTAGACTTTTTTTTAAGCTTGGTACTCACTCTATCGCCTTTGCTGTTGAACTGCTAAATTACAGGGACATAAACACATATGCACTTGTTGTCAAGCTGAATGAGGGACAAAGATACTCATGTCTATATATATATTCACTCATGTGGCTTTGATCAGCCTGAGGTTATAGTAGAAGACACTGGCCCAAAGTGCCACACAAAGCGACTGAACCAGGAACCATGTGGTTGGGGAAGAACCTTCTTTTCACACAGCCATGCTTGTACCTATATGAATATATGTATAATATATATATGTATGTATGTAAACATCACAGGTGCTTGTTCCATGTAAAAAACACCCAGTCCACTCTGTAAAATGGTTGGCATTAGGAAGGCATCAAGCTGTAAAAACCATGCCAAAAGAGACATCGGTGGACCTGGTGCCACGTGTAAAGCACCCAGTCCACTCTGTAAAGTGATTGGCGTTAGGAAGGGCATCCAACTGTAAAAGTTATGCCTAACAGACCTTGCTGGTTCTGGTCCCACATAAAAAGCACTCGGTCCACTCTGTAATGTGGTTTGACATTAGGACAAGCATCTAGGTGTAAAAATCTTGCCAAAACAGACAGTGGAGCTTGGTGTAGTCCCCTGGCTTCCCAGCACCTATCAAACCATCCAACTCCTGCCAGCATTGAAAATGGATGTTAAATGATGATATTGTGCGTGTGTATGTATGTATATATATATATATGTGTGTGTGTGTGTACGTACATACATATATATATATATATAAATTTGTTTTGTTTTGTAGGAAGCGAAATTGAACAATACAGATAGAACAGTGCAATGTATAACTAAGTGGGGGGACAGTGTCATTTCATTTAGCTATTTCCTCTTTAGACATGCACACACATGACTGTGTAATTCTTTAGTTATATACATATATATATATATATATATATATATGAGGAGGTTTCATGTGTGTATGTACATTATATAATATACACATGCATCATTATCACCGGCTGTCTACATTCCACACTGGCATAGTTTGGGTAGGTTGTCATAACCCAAGTACACTCTTGTTGTTTGTAATTACCTCCTAGAGAGGTTGGAGGACCAGACGTACTCCATTTTGGCATGGTTCCTATATCTGGATGCCCTTTACACTGTACAAATTATACTGGATGCATTTCAACATGGTACCAGCACTGAAAAATGTTGTCGTAACCCTGAACAATACTGTGGTGTCTTATCCAACCTACTTCATTGCTTCATTCTTCAACCACTTTACTGGATGCATATTATTGTGGAATCTGCACCAGAAAAGTAGCATGTCCCTTTGCAAAATGAAAGAGGCTTTTTTGTCTCTGTTTAAGGCAAACATTACTAATAATGTGAATAGAATAGAAGATGATGGTAGTGAGAGAATCAGGACAAAGGAGTGAAAGAATAGAAAATATGAGTACTGATACATGCATATGCATATATTGTGTATGTATACATGTGCGTGTGTGTGTATATATGTATATATATGCCTACCTATCCATCTACAGATATACACACACACATAATATACATATATATCTAAAGACACGTACATGATATATAAAAATATATATATATACATACACACTCACACACACATGAAAGGGTGTTGAAAAGTTCCTGGTTATGGCTAAAAGAAAATACAGGGGATCAGTTGATTATGATATTATTCACCATATTTCTCTCTCAGATTCACGTATCTATTGCAGTACCCCTTCAATTTTTCTCAGCCCTGTAGAAGAACCTAGAAGGTTGGGCTCCAACCAGGCCTTTCACAATCCCCTTAAAGCTAGGAACTTTTCAGCACCCCTTATATGTATGTATTTATGTATGCATGCTCTACGGCTGTGGGACGTGGACGCTGTATAGGAGGCAAATGCGAGCACTTGACCAGTTCCACCTCCGCTGCTTGCGACGAATCATGGGAATTTCCTGGGAGGACAGATTCTCCAACACTGAGGTGCTTCGTAGAGCCAAAATGCCCAGGATCGAAACCCTCATCATGAAGGCCCAGCTCTGGTGGGTTGGACATGTTGTCCGAAGGGACGATATGCGCCTACCAAAGATGATCTTCGCTGAGCTAGCTTCTGGAGCAAGAAACCCTGGAAGGCCACTGAGGCGATACACGGACAGCCTGTAAACTTCCCTTGAGGCCTGCGGCATTTGAGCCCATGGCTGAGAATCGCTTACCTCTGACCATGGCGCCTGGCATCCAGCTGTCCAAAAGGGTGTTAGGCTGTTCGAGGAAAAGTGCCTCAAGAGCCTAGACCAGAAGCGACAAGCCCAAAAAGTGAGGGTCCCCAACCCTAATTCTGCTGTTATGTGCCCAACATATGGCCACATCTGCACGTCCGCCTTTGGGTTCTGCTCCCACCTCCGGCGTCACTGACATCATTGTTGAACCCCGACAGACTTCCATTATATTATTATTATTATTATGTATGTATGTATGTTTGTATGTATGTACGTATGTATGTAACCCAGTACAACCTGATGCATGGTCGGGTCGTCGATGACTAAACTGGCAACCCCACCAAGCTTGCTTGGTGAGGAGGGTGTTTATTGGACACCCTGCGGGATGAAAAACAAAACCCGTCAAAGGGTGGAGGAACTCTTGAGAGTCAATGTCCATTCAATAAATGTCTTAAGGCTGTATCATGTGCGGGGACATAGAAATAATCGGACTGAATACCCGATTGCGTGGTTAAACCATTGGGAGTGAAGAACTCCTAGCCTTTGTTAGGGCATCCTTCTAGGAGAAGGTAACTCAGATAACTGGGATAACTCTGACGTAAAACCTGTGGCTCAGTGGTTACCGATGATGTTGACTTGTTCTTCTTTTCGGATTATGGCTGTTGCTGTTTAGTGAGTGGGATTGACTCAGTGCACAGCCTTTCCTCACTTTAAAAAAAAATCTTCTTGCACAGGCATTGCACGATAACAACATTGATTAAGCTTCGTGCAATGGCCATACTCGATAACGAGGGGGCAGCCACCATGTATATATATATATATATATATAAAATATTATTAGAGACAAAACCACTATTTTTCAAAACAAACAAGGAAAGACTTAATCAATACATAAAATTTTAATAAATAGTCAAAAAAAACCGCCACTACAATTGTTTCTTGTCTTGATCGACAATCTTCAGGTGGACTTCCAATAAGTCAGTTTCAAATTATGAAACTGACTTATTGGAAGTCCACCTGAAGATTG
Source organism: Octopus sinensis (assembly GCF_006345805.1). Classification (NCBI taxonomy): domain Eukaryota; kingdom Metazoa; phylum Mollusca; class Cephalopoda; order Octopoda; family Octopodidae; genus Octopus; species Octopus sinensis. Next base: position 127,808,317 of record NC_043001.1, on the reverse strand, counting down.
TCGATCAAGACAAGAAACAATTGTAGTGGCGGTTTTTTTGACTATTTATTAAAATTTTATGTATTGATTAAGTCTTTCCTTGTTTGTTTTGCAAAATAGTGGTTTTGTCTCTAATAATATTTTATAATATTTTACTATAAAATTGGATTTAATCCTAAATCTGATTTTTTCCTTGTAAATTTGGATTTATTCCCTAATATTTATTATTATATATATATATATATATCTTTCTTTATGTGAAGACAATCTCATGTGAGCAGCTGGTGTTGAAGACAAGTTGGGCAATATGATAAGGCAGCTGTCAAGTAGTTTCATTAAAGTGAAAGTAAACTTTTAAGTGAGTCGGCTGAGGTCAAGTCCTGGTTTCTGATTCCAGGTGTGGTAACTACATTTCATTTATATTACCAATATCCCTTGGAAAAGGCATGAAATGTAACAAAATTACCATTTTCCCCTCCCTGCCATAAATATGAGGTTATAGATTTTATGTATGCTTGTAATATTACTGGGAGGTGACACTGGAAGTTAAGAATGCTGTTAATCTTTAAAAAAAAATAAAATTTACACTAAGGGCTACAAAAGACTGAATTTATAATCTATATTAAGAACTTTTGAATCAGAAATGATAGGATAAAAGCTAAAAGATCCATGTTGTTGCATTGTGTTCTTGGAAAAAAGATATTTCCAAATTTATTTTGATGCAAAACACATTAGATATCATCATTTTCACCATTACCCTTTTACACGTCCACTTTTCCATGCTTGCATGGATCAGATGGAATTTGTTGAGGCAGATTTTGTATGGCCAAATGTCCTTCCTGTCACCAACCTGTGTCCATTTTCAGACAAGGTATTTTCCCTGTAGCTGGACATTTCCATAAAAGATTGAAAATGAACAAAAACACTTGTATGACAGTGCTGCTTGTTTACAACTATTGCATGATGTCAACGCAAAGAAACAAACACACATGCACGCATGCATGTACGTGTCTGTTCACAGTATTCAAAATCTCACCACCCTCATTTTTATAAGATACTAGCAGTATCGCCTGGTGTTGCTCGGGTTTGTTAGGGAAATAACTATATAAGCATTTTTAGAGAGTTACTTCCCTTATATAACCCGAGCAAAAATCATAAAAAATGCAGAAAAATGATAATAAATTTTTTTTTAAATCGTAGACTCACACTAATACCCAGAAGGGCTCGATATGAATGACGACTATAAGATACCCGCTTTTAGTTAAACTGCACCGCAAAATGTGGGAGTAGTTAGGAATCTAAATCGGAGGAGACAGAGTCTCACACACACACAACTTGAATTTTATATATAAAGATTAAATGAAACAAAAGTTGTTTTTTGAGAGAGAATTTATCCATGTAAAAGAGCAAAAACAACATACAATAACTTACGTTGAAAATAACAAATAGTATTTGTTTCAAAAAATGTTTTTTTTCTTATACAGACTGTTTTAAAAAATAAATATTTATTAACTGTTATTAAAAGAAACATCATCTCGCTGAGTCCCAGATTTTTTTTCCTCACAACTTACTTTGAGAATCCCTGGCTTTTTAGTGTTCTAATCTCACCAGCCAGACCATTAAGCTGATCTGCTATGATATCTCAAATAACCTCTCCTCACTCATTCTGTATATAGAATAGCTAAGTGGACACTATAGCATTAAAGTCTTGAGATCAGTTTCACTACACATTTCTTTTGTACTTAGAACACATTAAAAACTGCACTCCTCAAATCACCTGGCTGTTGGGATTACACACCAATTTATTTGAAATTGCATTATTTAGTTAAAGAGGAAACACAGTAATCAGAATCTTTAGCAGAACTTCTCAGGCTGTTGGTGCTCAAAAAGTTACCTATAGTTGACTAGCATCCTGTCCAGGGAGAAATATAACTCTCATTCACTTAATGTCATGAAACCATTGTCAAGCACTATTCTTTAAATATTCATGAGAGCTTAGGATATATTTTGAATCTTTCTTTAGCCTGTGTTCTTTTGTCCATATGACAAACTCAACCAAAATATGTCTTCAATGTTATTAGATCCAGCTCAGTCCTGATTACACAAACTATTGATTAAAAGCACTCCAACCATGGACACTCCATCTATTCATGAAGTGTCTTCATAAAGTGTATTCAATTTTAGTCTGCCTTTTCTTTCCTTTCTAACCTATTTCTTTACTACCCACAAGGGGCTAAACACAGAGGGGGGACAAACAAGGACAGACATAGGTATTAAGTCGATTACATCGACCCCAGTGCGTAACTGGTACTTAATTTATCGACCCTGAAAGGATGAAAGGCAAAGTCGACCTCGGCGGAATTTGAACTCACAACGTAGCGGCAGACGAAATACGGCTAAGCATTTCGCCTGGCGTGCTAACGTTTCTGCCTTTTCTTTCCTTTCTAACCCTTTACTATTTAAACTGGTCACATCCACCCAACTATTCTACTTTATGTTCAAACTATCCAGATCCAGCTTCTTACATCTACCCTATGATATCATTCTAAAAACATATTATCACATCGTAATTTTAAAGCTGCAAGATAATGCATGATGAATTCAAAAGAATATAAATGAATAAGCATTATATTCGACAGAGTAATCTGAATGCTAAAGGGTTAAAGGATATTGTTTGAGGGAGATTTGGGTCCTGTTTCTAGCATGCAACATGAGTGGAGGCACGTGGCTTAGTGGTTAGGATGTTGAGTTTTTGATCTTAAGGCAGTGGTTTCGATTCCTGGACCAGGTGACGTGTTGTGTTTTTGAGCAAAACACTTCATTTCATCTTGCTCTAGTCCATCCAACTGGCAAGAATGAGTAATTCCTGTGATGGACTGGTGTCCCATCCAGGTGGGGAATATATACGCCATAGAAACTGGGAAACCAGCCCTTATGAATCGGCATGACTCAAGAAGGAAACATGTAACATGACCACATCGAAGCTCTCTTGGTTCATATTTAGCCAGTTGATTTAATAGATTTGAGCCAGTGCTCCAGGTAGACCATACCTACTGTACAAAAAAGAAATACTGTAAAGTGGTGGACTGGTGGAAATATTAGAATGTTGGAGGAGATGCCTTGTGATATTTGTATTTACTCTTCTGAGTTCAAATCCTGCTGTGTCCTACATGGGTGCTTGACTTAAACCATTATTCAGTTTAACACACCACCTTGGGTGCCTTTAACAGAGTCCACCCAGTTGCAAACATTCAGGCCAGTTTGAAGATACCTTCTTCCCTCTCTTTCTTCAGTGTCAAAAGGCTCTATAGAGAATCATAGACACTGCTTTCCTCCTTTGACTAAATGATTCAAAAAAGAAATCTTGTAATGAAGAAACAGGATTTGTGTTTGATAGGCTTGTTGTATTGGGATCAGATTTCTATGGCATCCTTAGCCACTTGATATGAATAGAGCAGTGGTTTTCAACCAGGGTTCCGTGGAACCTTAGGGTTCTGCCAGTACAGTCTAGGGGTTCCACAAGAAGTTACAAAACTGCTAAAATCGGCAGTAATTTTTAATTCTCCTGTGCAGATACGTGTGCATAAGACTATTAAATTATTGCACAGGGGTTCCTCGAGCCAGTGGAATGTTTCCTTGGGGTTCCGCTCCAGCAAAAAGATTGAAAAGCACTGGAATAGAGAGATAAATTTTAGTTCACCTCAGCACATTTTCATCATGTCTTTGGTAAAAAAAACTATACTATTATAATTTTTCACAAGGCCTTGAATTTGGAGGAGCAGAATGTAGCTGATATACTTGATTGAACAAATCCCTGTACATGCGTGGTTTTTGTTTTATTGACTCTGAAACTAAAATGCTGAAGGATGAAACTAAATATTAAAGGACAATTAGCCGAATACTTTCATTTCTGCCACTCCACTAACTTCAGTAAGCTTTTAAGATATAGTTAAGATATAGTTCCCCCACTCTTTGTTAATATTTTATTAAATTACTTGGGTTTCTTTGTAAAGCATATTTATTTCTGAAACCTACTTTGATAGAATTCTGTTGTTAAAGCATTTCAAAGAGAGAGAGTACTGGAATCAGATGTTGCTATCTCCAAGCAGACATGCAGCATAAGATATTTAGAGTAGGTGGAGGATATGGGAGTTAATGACATTCAGGAACATGTTTTCTTTTCTCATAATGCACTGTGATGTAAGTGAAGTGACAAAGCTGCAACCTCAAATCAGAACGGGGGCTGCTGACTAAAACTGTTCAGAGCGTAAGTTTTAATTCTTTACCCCCAAAGAGACCCATATTGGGACTATTTCCTAGCTGCAGTGGCATGTCATTATGTGGAGAATGGAGGATGAGAAATAAATGACTTTCCCTTTCTGCACCAAGTAGGTTGCCAGTTGTTGATCATTTTGTTTTAGGGAACCAGCTTGAGGAGGCTCGTGTTGTTTTGTTATGAACAGACTCAGCATAATATAGATAGATAGATAGATAAACAGACAGACAGACATATATATATATATATATATATATATATATAATATATATATATATATATATTTATATATATATATATATAATATACAAATTGAGATAGGGGTTGTAAATGCAACCCTCCATGGGATAATATATATCCAATACATTGATATTTGATTTAGATGTATTTCTCCATTTTCTTATCTTGTATATATATATATAATATATACACACACATGAGGAGGTGCAATGGCCCAGTGGTTAGGGCAGCGGACTCGCAGTCGTAGGATCGCGGTTTCGATTCCTAGACTGGGTGTTGTGAGTGTTTATTGAGCGTAAACACCTAAAACTCCACGAGGCTCTGGTAGGGGAGGGTGGCGATCCCTGCTGTACTCTTTCGCCACAACTTTCTCTCACTTTTTCTGTTTCTGTTGGCCTGCTTGCTTAGCCAGCGGGATGGCGTCATTTGAAGGCTAAAACAATGCAAAGCGCATTGTGACCAGCGATGTGTAACAACATCTGATAGCCTGGTCAGTCACGGTGATCACGGTGATCTATACACATACACACACACACATGTGTATATATATATATATATATATATATATATATTATATATATATATATAGTAGAAATAGAGGTAGCGTGTGATCTTCAGGATGTCACCTTCAGAATTCTGTCCAGACTGGCTTTCCATTGGATCCTTTTCTGTTCGTTCTCTCTCTCAAGTTAGTTAAAGTTTGTATCAAGCGTACAGGCCATTTAAGATGGAGTTTATCTCAGTTTCACATAAAAGCCACCCATGCCAGTGACACATAACAAGCACCCACTACCCACTACACTCTTGGGGTGGTTGTGTGACAGCCATGACTAGATTCTCTTGCTTGTGTGGCATGGTACAAAGTCTTCTTGCAAGACATAGGGTCTTCCAGCAGCCACCCTCTTGACCCAGGGCAGCACTGCCTCCTCCAGACACTTGATGTAGGGAGATGAATGGAGGCATAACGTCGTCCCCACTAGTGATCACTCCAAGCGTCATGATGTTGACTGGATGTTTAATTTTTATCACTCTCGGTACATATTTTGGGGACACAGCAAGCCAACGGTTGTTCTATATGTTCACCATCTGATCCTGGCAGAAATTTTTTTCAACTGAGAAAAACCAAAGTATGTTTGGTTGGAGAGGATGCTTGAGTTTCTTCAAAAACTTCATAGTGCTGTCTTTCCTCTTGTTGTTGATGGCTTGGGATAAAAATTAGCCCTTTCACATCTTGTATGAGGAATACTGAACGTCCTCATGCACTACCTGCCTGGTAAGAAACTCAGACACTCTCATGTCCCTGGCAATAGACCTGATTGACTTGGAGGGCTCGTTGTCAAGCATGACTTGGATCTCACCAACAAATTCAGGAGTTCTTTTTATATCAGAATGATCAGAGGGCATTTTCCGAGCTGCTGTACCTTCGCAATCACCACTAGACTCATCCAACTCTTTCCGAATCCTCAACACTATCCTCAGATTGTCACCCATACACTCTGAAATGTTCATATTGGAGCTTTTGGTGCAAATGCCAAGCAGTACAGCATGTTGTTTCCAAATTTCTGGCAGAATGAATTGCATCATGGTGCTGTTTTTCTCACTGACGGTGCCCAACTGACCCTACTATACTGTGTAGTCAACAAAATCAAAAACAAACAATGCACATGTGCGAAATTAAAAATATAAAATAGCAACAATTTACCCATTGCACCCTGTATATGTGAACTACTGGCTTTATCATGCATCTGAACTTGTTTCTCTCACAAAAAAAAAATATATATATATATATATATATATATATATATATGAAATTATTTCTACCCCAACAAAAGATAAGTAATGTATCAAAATAAACTAGAGAAATTCCTGGAATATTTGACAATCAGACGTAACAGTCTTCTTAACTGATAAATTACAGAAGCCTTGTAGGTTACTAGGAGTCTCTGTTAGCAGTCATTGACAAAACACCTGTTGAAACTTGTCTAAATAGCAAACAATAAAGTGTAAACAGTTGTAATTAATAAGGGCAAACTTGCTTGGTACTTAATTCCAGTTTTTGTGACCTTGAGTGGATGAGAGGTAAATCTCTCTGACCCATCTTGCATAAAGTGCTAGTTTATCACAAGTGACTTCCCCACCTCCTAAAGCCTGTTACCCATGTTTAACATTTTAGGGAAACCACCATGCAGTAAAAGGTGTCCTGCTGCTCACAAGCACAGGAAAATGCCAAAGGTGGATTTGAACTCATGACTCATGAGTTGGGGTTTCAATATTTTCCACTTGACCATTTTGCTCCAACATATGTGACAGACATCTTAACCCTTTAGCATTTAAACTGGCCACATCCAGCCCAAATATTATACTGTTTTATGTTCAAACCAGCCAAGACAGGCCTCTCACACCTACCCTACAATGTCATTCTAAAAATAAACTATCACATCATTGAAACCTTGAAGCTACAAGGTAATGCCTGATTAATTCAAAACAATCCGAATTAAAAAAGCATTACATTTGACAGTAATCTGAATGTTAAAAGATTAAGGATATTAATATTACTTAAGTCAGGGCAAACTGAATCAAGAAAGTTTTAGCCTAGTCAAGTCCTTGATATTTCAAACTTACTGCTGAGACTGTACAAGTATGCTGTTCATGGAAATATTACCTTACTTGGAAACAGGTGAGGTTTGTTGAAAGGTAGGGTGTCTGACCAGAGAAAATCTACTTCAGCAAATGTCTTACAACCCATGCAAGTGTGGGAAAGTGGATGCTAAAACGATGTTAATAATAATAATTATAATAATCCTGTCTACTAAAGGCACAAGGCCTGAAATTTGGAGGAGGGGGATAGTTTCATCACAATGACTCCAGTACTTAACTGGTACTTAATTTATCGACCCCGAAAGGATGAAAGGCAAAATCAACCTCGGCAGAATTTGAACCCAGAATGTGAAGACGGATGAAATGCCACTAAGCACTTTACCCAGCATGGTAATGATTCTGCCAACTCACCACCTTAATGATGATGATAATAATAATAATAATAATAACAAGGAGGCGAGCTGGCAGAAACGTTAGCATGCTGGGCGAAATGCGGAGCCGTATTTCTGGGTTCAAATTCCGCCGAGGTCAACTTTGCCTTTCATACTTTCGGGGTCGATAAATTAAGTACCAGTTACGCACTGGAGTCAATGTAATTGACTTAATCCCTTTGTCTGCCCTTGTTTGTCCCCTCTGTGTTTAGCCCCTTGTGGGTAGTAAAGAAATAAATAATAATAATAATAATCCTTTCTACTATAGGCACAAGGCCTGAAATTTTGGGGGAGGGGACTAGTTGATTACATTAACCCCAGTGTTTCACTGGTATTTAATTTATCAACCCTGAAAGGAGGAAAGACAAAGTCAACCTCAGTGGAATTTGAACTCAGAATGTAGTGGCAGACAAAATTCTAGTAATAATAATTGTGTGTGTTTGTGTGAGTGAGTTTGTATTTCTCAAATGAAATATGTGTCTAGACTTCTTGACAAGTCACCTAGTGTTTGTAAACTAAATACTCATTCCAGTATAATTTTTTTCTGGTTTTCCACGTTTACATGTCTAGAATGTTTGTTGCTTGACAGTCTGGAATTACCTCACAAGGAAGCAAGTGGGGGTTGGTGTCAAGAAGGGCATCTGGCCATAGGAAACTGCCCTTGCATACTCTTATCTGACCTATGGAAGCATGAAAAAGTAAATGTTAAAATGATAAAAATGTTGATGTTACATGTATGTATTAGAGTATTTGTGTGTAAGACCTTCTTTGCCTTTCATCATTCTAAAGGTCAATAAAATAACTGCTAGTCAAATACTGGGGTTTGTATGGTCAAGTGTTCAATCATTTCAGAATTGTAGGTCTTGTATCTGGTGGTTGTATAGCAGAATTGTTAGGCTAATGGGCAAAAATGCATTATGATATTTAGTTAAAGCATTGTACATCCTGAGTTCAAATTCCACAGAGGTCAACTCTACCTTTCATTCTTCTGTGGTTGACAGAATAAAGTCAAGTATTGGGGGTGGCTTAATCAGGTGTTCCCTTCTTACAAACTCCTGACTTTATGTCTGTATTGTTATTGTTATTATTATTACTATTATTATTATTGTTTGGGCTCAATGTAATTGACTTATCCCCATTCCCAAAATTTCAGGCCTTGTACTTATAGTAAAAAGGCTTATTATTAGTGTGCTGGAGAATATGCTTAGTGGTATTTCCCCTGTTGCTACATTCTGAGTTCAAATTCTGCCGAGGTTGACTTTACCTTTCAGCCTTTCGGGGTATATAAAATTAGTACCAGTTGAACACTGGGGTCTATGTAATCAACTCATTTCCTCCCCCAAATTGCTGCCCTTTTGGCAAAATCTGAAACCATTATTATTATTAAGGTGGTGAGCTGGTAGAATCGTTACCTCACCAGACAAAATGCTTAGCAGCATTTCTTCTGACTTAACATTCTGAGCTCAAATGCCACCAAGGTTGACTTTGCCTTTCAACCTTTCAGGTGTTGATAAAATAAATACCAGTCAAGCACTGGGGTTGATGTAATCGACTATCCCTTTCCCCTAAATATGGTGGATGGAAACTAAAAGAAGCTTTTTCGCACGCCGGGCGAAATGCGTAGCCGTATTTCATCTGTCGTTACCTTCTGAGTTCAAATTCCGCCGGGGTCGACTTTGCCTTTCATCCTTTCGGGGTCGATAAATTAAGTACCAGTTACGCACTGGGGTCAATGTAATCGACTTAATCCCTTTGTCTGTCCTTGTTTGTCTGTCCTTGTTTGTCCCCTCTGTGTTTAGCCCCTTGTGGGTAGTAAAGAAATATATATTGTATGTATGCATGTATGTGTCTCCTTGTCTTGATATTGTGAAATAGATATAAATGAGGCCTGAAACATGTCAGGCCATAAGGAAATAATGCTTTGCTTGCAAATAGGTAAGGTTTGATGAGAGGAAGGGCATCTGATTGTAGGAAATCTGCCTCAATGAATTCCATCTGGCTTATGCAATCATTCATTGAGTACTGAGGTCAATTTAATTGACTCTGCTCTCCTCAAATGTTTGAAGTCTTGTACCTTTCTAAGGAATCATTTTCTTGTTTAGCTCAACTCCTACCAAGGACTGGGTTTGATGATATTATCAACTATACTCTTCCCCAAAATGTATGGCCTCGTGTATCCTATGTTAGAAATGAGTATTTTTTTTTTTTTTGAAAGCAATGTATTAATAGAAACAGTAGCTTCTGGAATAAATGCTACATGGCATTTCAAGCCCCCATTCTAAGTTCAAATCCTGTTTGAGTTGGACTTGCTTTTCATTCTTCTAGGGTCAATAAAACGAGTGTCAGTAATAGATTGAGGTCAGTTCCATAAATCATACCCTTTCCCTAAAAATCTGCACCCTTAAGCTAGAAATGCCAGAGATTAGTGGTTGCTGTTTGTCAAGCAGGATTTTCTGCAGCTTGTCTCATTAACAGAGCTACAGTCCTGAATCAAGCATTGACCAAGAAAGGGCACTTGGCATCTGCAGTGTTGGCAAGTGCTCACAGCTGTCTGGTAATATGGTCACTGGAAGTTCCACCATGGAGTTCTGTAGGAGATTAGTGTGGGGAAACTCTGAGTGTCAGGAGAGATCAATTAACTAGTCTTTTCTGGAGGACTTTCAGGCCGGGGCTTATGGATAACTCTCAGAAATCCTTGGCCTGGCAGTGCTACCAGAGAGCGCTACCAGTTTGAGACAAGCTCTACAGACACAGAAGTGCTCTCAGACAGATATGTCCAAGGTGTGCGCAGGGTAATGAAACCGTCCTGCATACACCTGTCTAGTGTTCATGCATTACTGGCTTGTGGAGCATTGTCGAACAGCTGTTATCACATGTAAGACGGATCCAGTTATCAGCCAAGTCCTTTGGCAGGGAAGGAAATGCAGTTTTCCTCTGTCTGGTGGTTATGGTGAAGGAAGTAGTGTGGTAGATGAGATTGAAAGGACTGAAGACAGATACTTTCCTCTTCGGCCAAACCCTCATCGACTTTTTCAGGTTCCACTTGAAAAATAAAGTGAGTGTAGAGAGGGAAGTTCTGCCCTCCAGTTAATTTGTTGAAAGGTGGGTGCATGTGGTAAGGGTGGCCCATGTGAGTGGGCCTACTCTGAGCTTTCATTTGTAAACTGGAGGAGTTGAGAAGGTGCATCTGGCGGTTGGGATAACCAGAATGTGTGGGGTTCCTCAGTTGTCCCTGTGAGGAATTCCCCACTTTTTGGGGATTTTATTGCTTAATTGTTAATTGTCATTGCTATTTTGTTTACTCGATTTTTGTGTTAAACCCCACATGTCTCCAGTTTTGTATTGTCCCTTTCTGATTTGTGTTTAGTCCTTGTGGCCAATAAAGAAACAATTATTATTATTATTATTGAGTAAGAAAGCAATGCATGTCATCAAAGTGACACTGGGGTACAAATATACAAAACCCAATATTCCCAGCATGACTACCCATCTGATAAAGATACACCAGGCACATGCATCACAACCATATGTGCACAACATGCTGATCTCATATCAAGATAAATAGTACATGATCTTGCAGGTGAGGCCCAGTTAGAATTTTCTTCAAGGCAAGTAGCTCATTCCACTCAAAAGGTCTCTGAATAAGGTTTGTTTAAGGATGATGAATGAAACACCCATGTTTCCAGAGGTGAATACTTCAAGCCCCAAGGAAATCCTCTCAACACATGGCTATGATGCTCCCCAACTACTCCTGCTCGTGTTCAGAGATGCACATATCGTCAGCCACTAAGAGACATGATCACCTAGTAAAGTACAAGTAACTGACAAGCAAATCTGTGATACTGTACAAAATGTTTGCTAGAGCCCATCTTTTATACCAAGACAAAACGTGCATAACACTTCCAATCAGTTATGCCCAGAAGCCACGAGAGATTGTTATTATTATTATTATTATTATTATTATTATTATTATTATGTGAGTTAGCATGCTGGACAAGAGTTCAAATTCTGCCATGGTCAGTTTTTCTTTTCATCCTTTTGGAGGTCAGTGAAATAAGTACAAATTGAGCATTAGGTTTGATGTAATCAACCTTCCAGTTCCATCAATATTTCAGACCTTGTGCTTACAGTATTGTTATTATTATTATTACTATTATTATTATGACAAGTACAATAATGAATTCGAGGTTCCTTGTTATTTTTGATGACCTGATTTTAATTCCCAGTTACGGCCATTTCACTCCACTTCATTAAGTGTCTTCATTAAGTGTCCTTGGGAAAGGCATCATTGTTACAGTATTTTGCAATAAAAATCTGTGTGAGATCTTTGTATTTTATACATTGTTCTTTTTTTTATTCATTTATTTATTCCGTAGCTTTTTCCCAAGCCGGTTACAACCAGTTGTGGGCATATTGGCAAATACTATATTCAGCACGTTGGTAAAGATGAGGATTTGTAAGAAACCCCAACGGAAGTATGATGTCAGTTCACCAACAACCATCACAGTCACATTACCTGGCACAGACCCTCAGGATGCAGAACGCAGACGGTAAGTTTTAATTGCTTTTTAATTTAATTTTTTATTTTTTACTTCATTTTTTTTTCTTAATGTATTTTAAATCATTTATACTTACTTTAATTTTCAATATTCATTCTTTAAGGAAAATACTTTTTGAAATAAAATATCTTCCTTAGTAAATAATATATTGGGTATTTTCCTTTAGGATTCTCATTAATTCATCATGTTTTCTACTACTCATAATCTAGATTTTAAATTAATACTGACCAAAATAACAAATAGAATATTTGGGCTGGATATAACTGGTTGAAATGCTAAAGTATTAAATAAAAGAAATTCATCAAAGCACATCTAAAGTTAAGCACAATTATGAAATTATCAATTGATAACAAAAGATTAATTACTGCTTAAAAGAAATAAAACTTAAAAATCAATTGAAAACCATCAAAGATTCTTCACAATCACCATTGTCTCCAAAGTCCTCCCAGTCTTGCTGTTCTAATTTCCATTAACACCTCATGTTGTTGGTTCTTTCTTTGATCTATCTTCTTCATCATCTTGTTCAACAGTCCTCAAATGGTGATCTTTAGTCCCATTTATGTTATTTGATATTCTTGTCTTTAAAAACGTTGTCATTGCCCATCCCAATTGAAATATCCCCTTTTTTTATCCATGATTTTACAAGAGACAAGTTTGATTTGTTCAGCACCACATTGGAATGTTGCAGCAGAAGTGAGTGGTCGCATGGTATCACAGTTTGAGTTGTATTCAGCAGCTTGTTCTACTCTTTCTGCCTTGTGGTATGGTATGGTCATATGTTGCGTATGGATGAGGACAGCTGTGTGAAAATGTGTCACACCCTAACAGTGGAGGGAACCTGTGAAAGAGGCAGATCCAGGAAAACCTGGTATGAGGTGGTGAAGCAGAACCTTCGAATGTTAGGCCTCATGGAGGCAATGACAAGTAACCGAGACCTTTGGAGATATTCTGTGCTTGAGAAATCCCGACATGCCAAGTGAAACTGTAACTGTGGCCTATGCCAGTGCTGCATAACTAGCCCATTTAAGAGTACCCTTCAATCATTGGGCAATAAACTGTGCTTAAGAAGACCTGTAAGTCAAGTGAAGTCATTGTCGTGGCTGATGCCAGTACCGCCTGATTGGCTCTCGTGCCAGTGGCATGTAACAAGCACCATTTGAGTGTGGTTGATGCCAGTCCCACCGGACTGACTCCAGTGCTGGTTCCCCCTTAAAATGCATCATACGAACATGGTTGATGCCAGTGCCACCTGACTGGTCCCTTGCCTGTAGCACATAAAAAGCACCATTCAAGCATGGTCGTTGCCAGTGCCACCTGACTGGCTCCTGTGCTAGTGGCATGTAAAAACCGCCATTTGAGCGTGGTCAATGCCAGTGCTGCCTGACTGGCCCTCATGCTGGTGGCACATAAAAAGCACCTACTACACTCTTGGAGTGGTTGGTGTTAGGAAGGACATCCATCTGTAAAAACCTTGTCAGATCAGATTGGAGCCTGGTGTAGGCTTCTGGCTTGCCAGTCCTCAGTCAAACCCTCCAACCTATGCCAGCATGGAAAGCAGATGTTAAATGTTGATGATGATGTGCATAGAACTAATACCATACTAGGAGGGCCCATGGTTTCTTATCCAACTCTTGTATAGCCACAATTTTTAATGTCATCATCGTTTTTTGTCCGTTACATCCTTGGGATAACAGTGAACCAAAATTCTATATGGCAGTTTCTCTCTCTCTCTCTCTCTCTCTCTCTCTCTCTCTCTCTCTTTGGTTATCCTTTTCTCTTAAATATCACCATTGACTTAAGCTTAGTTCCATCTGCCATACACACAAATGCCTGGATGCCCTTCCTAACACCAACCACCCTGTAGAGTAGACTGAGTGCTTCTTATATGGCACCAGCATAGGCAAGGTCAGTTTTGGCATGGTGTTTACAGCTGGATGCCCTTCCAAATGTCAACCACTTCACTGTTTGGACTGGATGCTTTTTATGGGGCACTAGTGCTGGCAGGGTCACCAAGTAACTTGCAAGACAAAGAATTTCGAGAGAGAAGGGGGAATTGGAGGAGGTGATCTTATGCTAAATGAGGAAATATTACAGTGTGACAGAGAGACAGAGGCAGAAACAGGTGTCCTGTTATAGAGGAGGTGCATGGTTACCCAGCCAAGAGAGAGACAGGAAAACAGAGGGAAAACGAAAGAGAGGAAGAGGGAGACAGAGGTAACAAGAAAGAGGACAGAAACAGGTGTGCTGCTATAAAAGAGAGATTTGGTTACCTAGCCAGAGGGAAGAGTGAGAGGAGGAGAGAGGGAGTGATCAAGAATGAGGGCAGAAACAGCCAGAGGGAAGAGTAAGGCAAAGAGAGAGAGAGAGAGAGAGGGAGAGAGAGAAAGAGTGTGAGAGAGAGAGAGAGAGATGGTGGGAGTCAGCAAGAGTTCAAGAGAGAGCAGGAGAAAGATGATGGTGAGGTGCCAGTGTATACTCAGAAGGAATGGGGCCCAGAGCATTGATGGGATGGTAGAGGAGGATGAAATACTGTAACTGAATAACATTAAAAGAAGTTAAAAGAAGATAAAGGTAATTAAGAACAGGTAAAAAAAAATAGTCTTTGAAAAGAAACAGTGAAAAATCTTAACACACAATAAAGTGTGTCCTTTCATGTTCTGTTGTCCTCTCAAGAATAGCTTTTCCTCCTTTGATGTCAACAGCACAGTTTCCTGGGAGATGAAAAACAGGTTTCATCCATATCATCAAGTTAAAAATCATGTTACTTTCTTTACTTCAAAAGAACGTGGGAAACAAATTTATTTTATTTTCTAAATGAGTTTCTGGGGTGCCTTGCTTTTCAGACATAGACTGTGCTCATTTCTTATTATAAAATCTTTAAATGCGTAACCGTATTTCGTCTGCCGTTACGTTCTGAGTTCAAATTCCGCCAAGGTTGACTTTGCCTTTCATCCTTTCGGGGTCGATAAATTAAGTACCAGTTACGCACTGGGGTCGATGTAATCGACTTAATCCCTTTGTCTGTCCTTGTTTGTCCCCTCTATGTTTAGCCCCTTGTGGGCAGTAAAGAAATATATTATAAAATCTTTGGTATTTCCAGTAAGATTTCTTTGTTAGAATTTAATTAAATTTATTTTTCTCCCACTCCTTATTTTGTGGCTATGGACCTATGTTAGAAACCATTGTTATTCTTTTATTCTTTTTTCAGCCATTTTATTGTGGCCATGTTGGAGCACTGCCTTGAAGGATTTTAGTTGAACAAATCGACCCCAGGACTTGACCTTTAAGTCTAGTATTTATTCTGTCAGTCTCTTTTGCTGAACTGCTAGTGTTACAGGGGCAAACAGACACAAATATATATGACAGGCTTCTTTCAGTTTTCATTTACTAAATCAACTCATAAAGCCTTGGTTAGCCCGAGGCAATAGTAGAAGACACTTACCCAAGGTGCCACAGAGTGGAACTGAACTCGGAACCATGTGGTTGGGAAGCAAGCTTCTTACCACACAGCCACACTTACATTTTTTTGTTGTTGATATACTGATTGTTTTATTTTGTCTTAATTCTTTTCTTTTTCTTCTTTTGCAATCCTCAGACAATTGGCTCTAAAAGCATTGAACGAGAGACTTAGTAAAGTTGACCAACAACCCAAATGGCCATCCCTTGTTGAAGAAGGAGACCTTCCCAAATCTTCTTTAACTAGTCACTTACCAACAAAAGAAGAAACAAAACCAGATGCAGGGGCAGCAAAAGAAAAATCACAGTTCGTTCCAACAAAGCTACCTGTGCCAGACTTCAAAGAAAACATGAAGAATTCAACTGATTCTTTGTCATAGTTTTTCTTTCTTTCAGTCTTTCTTTTTTTAATTTATTATTATTATTATTATTATTATTATTATTATTATTATTATTATTATTATTATTATTATCATCTCTATTATTTTAATTGTTATGATGTGAAATACGATTTCAATCTTTCATTTGCACAAATCATAATTAATGAAATGAAATGAATGACAAAAAGAATGTGAAATGAAAGATGCCAAAAGACAAAGGAACAAAATAACGCTGACATTTTGTATATATTATTATCATTATTATTATCTTTATTTTTATTATTTTTATTATTACTGTTGTTCTAATTATTTATTTTTTGTTTTTTTTTTTTGTTTATTGCTTTGAAAATAAAAAAAAACACACATACAAAAAAAAAAAAAGAGGTATCTTTTCCTCCGGAACAGAGCTATAAATAATAACTTACTGGACGCATGGGTTTTTTTTTTTTTGTCTGTTTTTGGAAACCCTAAGTTTTTCCTTTGGCATCTTTATTACAAGAAGATGCAAAGTTTCTCTCCCCCCAATGCCATCCAAAATATATATATATAATGAAAAATAAACAATAATAAAGAAAATAAAAATACAAAAAAAATAATAATAATAACTAATCCTTCAGTGACATAAAGTCCAGTTGAAAATGAAATTGAGATACACACAGACTCAGATGCACACGTACACATGCATGTGTAAAACAAAACAAAAAAAAAAAAAGAGGTATCTTTTCCTCCGGAACAGAGCTATAAATAATAACTTACTGGACGCATGGGTTTTTTTTTTTTTGTCTGTTTTTGGAAACCCTAAGTTTTTCCTTTGGCATCTTATTACAAGAAGATGCAAAGTTTCTCTCCCCCCAATGCCATCCAAAATATATATATATAATGAAAAATAAACAATAATAAAGAAAATAAAAATACAAAAAAAATAATAATAATAACTAATCCTTCAGTGACATAAAGTCCAGTTGAAAATGAAATTGAGATACACACAGACTCAGATGCACACGTACACATGCATGTGTAAAACAAAACAAAAAAAAAAAAAAAAGCCAAAAATGCAAAAAAAGACATTGTTGCAAGAGATGATAAAAAGAAAAAAAGAAGTGGACAAGCTGGAAAGATAATAAACTAAAGTGATTTGTTAGTTTTTATGTAAGAACTATTTACTTAAGTGGTTTTTCATTTTTTTTAATCCCCCACTCCCTCCTTCCTTCCTTCTATGCTTTCTTTGGTTTATCATTAGCACCACCACCACCACCACCACCACCACCACCACCACCATCATCATCGTCGTCATCATCATCATCATCATCATCATTATTCATAATCATTATTATTAAGGTGGTGAGCAGAATTGTTGGCACACTGGGCAAAGTGTTTTTGCAGCATTTTTGTTTGTCCTTATGTTTTGAGTTCAAATTCCACTGAGGTCGACTCTGCCTTTCATCCTTTCAGGGTCGATAAAATAAGTACCAGTTGAACACTGGGGTCGATGTAATCAACTTACCCTCTCCCTGGAACTTGCTGGCGTTGTGCCAAAATTTAACTCTTGCTGTTATTATTGCTGTTATTATCATAATTAACATCACAGGGCAGGCTGGGATCATAGAGTTCTTAAATCGTTAGAGTGTCAGGCAAAATAACATGTGGTATTTGTCCTGGCTCTTTACATTTTGAGTTCAAATTCCATTGAGGTCGACATTGCTTTTCATCCTTTTCAGGTTAGTGAAATGAGTACCAGTATAGCACTGAGGTTGATATAATCAACTAGTCCACTCCCACAAAATTTCTGTTAATAGAAAGGATTATCATTATTATTATTGTTATTATTATTAGTAGTTGTAAGGTGGCAAGCTGGCAGAACTGTTGGCACACCAGGCAAAATGCTTAGCAGTATTTCGCCTGTCTATGTTCTGAGTTCAAATTCCTCCGGGGTCAGCTTTGCCTTTCATCCTTTTGGGGTCGATAAATTAAGTACCAACTAAACACTAGGGTTGATGTAATCAACTTATTTGCTCCCCACAAAATTTCAGGCCTTGTGCCTATAGTAGAAAGGATTATTATTAAGGTGGTGAGCTGGCAGAATCATTAAACATGCCAGGCAAAATGCTTACCAACATTTCATCTGTCTTTACAATCTGAGTTCAAAATCTGCTGAGGCCGACTTTGCCGTTCATCCTTTCAGGGTCAATAAATTAAGTACCAGGGAAACACTGGTGTCGATGTAATCAACTAGTCCCCTCTGCCAAAATTTCAGGCCTTGTGCCTTTAGTAGAAAGGATTATTATTATTATTATTATTATTATTATTGAAGACATGACACAGTATCCAACATTGTGATGTAGATTGAAAATATGTGCACCAGGGATTTGTACTGTCCGTCAAGTCACAACAAGGACCCCAGATGGACAGTACTTTATGCAGTATGTGTGAAGTGCAAAGTAAAGCCAATTTTGCAATACACGAAGATTGTGGGGTATTATTATTATTATTATTATTATTATTATTGAAGCAATGAGCTGGCAGACTCATTAGCATATCGTGCTAAATGCTTAGCGATATTTTGCCCGTCGCTTTGTTCTGAGTTTAAATTCCACAAAGGTCAGCTTTGCCTTTCATCTTTTTCGGGGTCGATAAATTAAGTACCAGTAAAACACTGGGGTTAATGTAATTGAAACATCCCCTCCCCAAAAATAGCTGTCCTTGTGGCAAATTTTGAAACCATTATTATTATTATTATTATTATTATTATTATTATTATTATTGCTGTTATTATAATTAACATCATAGGGCATGTTGGGTTGGTAGAAGTGTCGGGCAAAAAACCTTGCAGTATTTGTTTTGTTCTGGCTCTTTATGTTTCAAATTCAAATTTTGATGGGGTTGACATTGTCTTTCATCCTTTCGGGGTCAATAAAATAAGTATCAGTTGAACATTAGGGTTGATGTAATTAACTTATCCCTTCCCCTGAAATTGCTGGCCTTGTGCCAAAATTGAAACTCATCACCATTATTATTATTATTATTATTATTATTATTATTATTATTATTATTATTATCTTGGCAGTAAGCTGTCAGAATCGTTAGCTTGCCAAGCAAGATGCTTAGTGACATTTTGTCTGTCTTTATGCTTTGAGTTCAAATTCTGCTGGGGTTGATTTTTGCCTTCCATCCTTTTGGGGTTGATAAAATAAGTACCAGTTGAACACTGGGATCGGTGTGATTAACTTATCCCCTTCCCCAAAATGGCTGACCTTGTGCCAAAAATTGAAATCATCATCGTTATTATTATTATTAATATAAAGTTTGCTGGGTAGGTAGAATTATTAAAGCATCAGCCTTTTAACATTTAGTTAATGTTCTTTATGATTTGAGTTAAAATCCTGCTAGCATCAATTTGTCTTTCGGCCCTTTTGTGCAATGACAAAGTATCGGTCATTTACTGGGGTTAATAGTATTGACTAACTTCCTTCCTTGAAAATTGCTGGCTGTATGTCTAAATTAAAAGCATTTTTGGTGGCTGGAGTGGTTATCTTTTAAGCAAGAGAGGCAGAGGAGAAAAGTGTCCTCAAAACAGAATGGACTCCATCTCTGTATCCAGGATGCCAAGCTAGTGGTATTAAATCATTTGATAGACTAAATCTATCTTGCATGGGTGCAAGATAAGTTTACCATCCAAGGGCAGTGGAATGACAGAAACATTAGACCTTTCAAAAAATATTTTGCAATATTTCTTCTGGCTCTAAGGCAGTAAGTTGGCATCCTTACGTTCTGAGTTCAAATTTCACCAAGGTTGACTTTGCCTTTCATCCTTTCAGAGTCAATAAAATAAGTACCTGGGATTGATGTAATTGACTTTCTTCCTCCCCAGAAATTGCTGACCTTGTGTCAAAATTTGAAACCAATATTTCTTTTGGCTCTTTATGTTTTGAGTTGAAATCCTGCTGAGGTTAACTTTGCTTTTCATCCTTTTGGAGTCAATAAAATAACGTATCAGTCAATTACTAACCAAAGTAGTCAACTAACCACCTTTCCACAAAATGACTAACCTTATGATTAAATTAACAATAATAATAATAATTATTATTATTTATTATCAATTAAAATGGCAGAATCGTTAGCATGCCTGGCAGAATGTTTAGCAGGATTTCATCTATCTTTTTGATCTGAGTTCAAATTCTGCCAAGGTCGACTTTGCCTTTCATCCTTTCAGGGTTGATAAATTAAGTACCAGTGAAACACTGGGGTTGCTGTAATTGACTAGTCCCCTCCTCACAAATTTGAAGCCTTGTGCCTCCAGTAGAAAGGGTTATTATTAAGGCCGGGCAAGCTGGCAGAATTGTTAGCATATTGGGCAAAATGCTCAGCAGCATTTTGTCTGTCCTTATGGTCTAAGTTCAAATTCTGCTGAGATTGACTTTGCCTTTTATCCTTGAGGGGTTGATGTGATCAACTAGTCCCCTCCCTCAAAATTTCAGACCATGCACCTTTAGTAGAAAGAATTATTATTATTATCATCAACATTATTATCATCGACATGCTGGGTTGACAGAGTTGTTAGGGCATTGGGCAAATTCCACTGAGATCAACTTGGCTTTTCATCTCTTTGGAGTTGATAAAATAAAGTACCAGTCAAATGCTGGGGTTGATGTAATCAAACAACCTTCCCATCAAAATTGCTAACCTTGTACCTAAGCCTAAATTAAAAGCCATTGTTGTTGTTATCATTATGGTGGATGGCAGAATTTGTAGTGAAGTAGATGGAATGTGACTCAGGATTTAGTTAACACTCCTTTATGTTCTGAACATAAATCCTAGTTGACTCTGACTTTGATACCTTTGGGGATCAATAAAAAAAGTACCAGTCAAGTACTAGGGTTGGTTTTATTGACTGTGCCCATCTCACATATTAGTAGCCTTATTCCTATGGTAGAAATTATCATTGTTATTACTAGTAATATTACTGATTTATAAGGCAGTGAGTTAGTAGAATGCTTAGTGGCATTTCATCTGTCATTATGTTCTGAGTTCAAATTCTGCTGCGATTGACTTTGCCTTTCATCTTTTGGGGTTGATAAAATGAGTACCAGTTGAACACTGGGGTTTGATGTAATCAACTTATCCCATCCCCGGAACTTACTGGCCTTGTGTTGAAATTTGAAACCAATTTTACTGATTTATTGTTCAACTAGACACAGATAAAAATTTTCAGTTTATTTCTCATTTTTGTTTTGTTGACCCTGGAAGGTTGAAATGCAAAATAACCCCCCATCAAGATTTGGATGAACTCAAAATGTAAAAGAGATCTAACTAAATACTACAAGGTAATTTAGTGCAGTAGTACTTACTATTATTGTTTTGGTTATTACAACAATTTAAAAGTATCAGTAATATTCTGGAGGTGAGTGATATGTCTATACTCCTCCACTACAAAATTTTTCATATAATATTCAAAGGAAATTATTAAAACTATGAATATTATTGTGAGAATAATGTAATGGAAATGGTTAGGAGTCCATGCCTGATGGTGTCTGCCGTTCTCGTACATCTTGTTATATTTTGAGTTCAAATCACGCTGCAGTTGACTTTGTGGATGGAAGCACTCCGTCGGTTACGACGATGAGGGTTCCGGTTGATCCGATCAACGGAACAGCCTGCTCGTGAAATTAACGTGTAAGTGGCTGAGCACTCCACAGACACGTGTACCCTTAACGTAGTTCTCGGGGATATTCAGCGTGACACAGAGAGTGACAAGGCCGGCCCTTTGAAATACAGGTACAACAGAAACAGGAAGTAAGAATGAGAGAAAGTTGTGGTGAAAGAGTACAGCAGGGATCACCACCATCCCCTGCCGGAGCCTCGTGGAGCTTTAGGTGTTTTTGCTCAATAAACACTCACAACGCCCGGTCTGGGAATCGAAACCGCGATCCTACGACAGCGAGTCCGCTGCCCTAACCACTGGGCCATTGCGCCTCCAGTTGACTTTGTATTTTGATGGTCTAGCCTCTGTTGTGT
This sequence comes from Octopus sinensis, assembly GCF_006345805.1. Lineage (NCBI taxonomy): Eukaryota > Metazoa > Mollusca > Cephalopoda > Octopoda > Octopodidae > Octopus > Octopus sinensis. Next base: position 127,786,386 of record NC_043001.1, on the reverse strand, counting down.
AAATACATATCAGTCAACTACTTGACTGAGTATTAGTCCTCTCCCAAAATTTGTTGACTTGTGTGTATGATGCACACTATTGTTACTATGGGATTGATTCAAGGTGGCGAGCTGACAAAATTCTTAGAATATCAGAAGAAATACGTTTGGATATTTCTTTTGGCTCTTTACATTTCTTGTTTCAAATCCTGCTATGGTCAACTTTGTCTTTCATCCTTGAGCTGACAAAATCATTGGAACATTGGGAAAATGTTTTGCACTATTTTTTCCAGCTCTTTTCATTCTGGTTCAAATGCAGCTGAAATCTTCTTTGATGTTTATCCCTCTGGGATCAATGAAATAAAGTGCTAGTTAAGTACTGGGGTTGATGATATTGACTAACCCACTCCCCTCAAAATTGCTGACCTTGTACCTAAACTAGAAATTAGCACCTTTATTATTATTATTATTATTATTAAGGCAGTGAGCTGGCAGGATCATTACCATGCTGAGAAAACTCTAAGTGGAATTTCTTCTGACTTTGAAGTTCAAATGTTGCCAGGCCTGACTTAACCTTTCACCCGTTTGGAGTTGATAAAATAAGTATTAGTTGAATACTGGGATTGTTGTAATCGACTAGCCTCCTCTCCTAAACTTGCTGGCCATGTGCCAAAATTTGAAATAATAATAATAATATTAATCATCATCATTATTATGTTGTTGTTGCTGATTAAGGCAGTGCGTTGGCAGAATCATTAGCACACCGGGCAAAATGTTTAGCAACATTTTGTCCGTCTTTACATTCTGAGCTCAAATTCTGCCAAGCTCAACTTTACCTTTCATTTCTTTGGTGACTGATAAAATAAGCAACACTCATGTACTAGGGTCAGTGTAATCAACTCATTTTCTCCCTCCCTTCAAAAACAGCTGGCCTTGTGCCAAAATTTGAAGCCATCATTATTATCATTGTGTTGGTGAAATTCCAGTGTATGAGTGAATATAGTTATGTTCTTTTACATTTTTTTTTTATTACAACCCCTGCCAGAGCCGACTTTTGCCTTTCACTGTTCTCAGTTGATAAAAGCAATACCAGCCAAGTACTGGGGGCCATTTAAACTGACTACTGACCTATCCCCTTCAATTTCTGGTTTTGTGCCAATGATAATAGCATAATTACTAGCATAGTTAAAAAAAACAAGCCTTGCAGTATTTGTTCTGGCTCTATGATTTAAATCCAGATCCTACCAAGGTCAGCTTTGCCTTTCATTCATACAGGATCGATAAAATAAAGTGCCAGTCAAGTACTGGCAGCAATATCTCAACTTCCTACCCTCAAAAGTGCTGGCCTTGTGCAGGCTTTATTAGGGTAGTGGTTGATTGGCAAATCAAAAGGCGGCGAGCTAGCAGAAGCGTCAGCACACCAGGCAAAATGATTTACGGTACTTCGTCTGCCGTTACGTTGTGAGTTCAAATTCCGCCGAGGTCGACTTTGCCTTTCATCCTTTCGGGGTCGATAAATTAAGTACCAGTTACGCACTGGGGTCAATGTAATCGACATAATACTTATGTCTGTCCTTGTTTGTCCCCTCTATGTTTAGCCCCTTGTGGGTAGTAAAGAAATAGGTTGATTGGCAAATCATTACAATATTGGGCAAAATGTCTTGCAGTGTTTGTTTTGGCTCTTTATGTTCTGAGTTCAAATCCTATCAAAGTCAACTTTGCCTTTCATCTTTCTGAAGTCAATGAAATAAAAATACCAACCATTTACTTGGGGTCAATTTAATTGACTAACCTACTTCCTCAAAATTTCTGTATTTATGTTAGAAATGATTGTTATGATTCCGGTGAATTATCAGAAACAGTTGTGTCTCACTCTAAATACCTTGATGTATTTAGTTACAGTTCTAAATGTTTTCAATTAAAATTAGGGGGCCAAATGTAATGATGTGTAGAAGGGTGGAAGGTTGATAAAATAAGAAACAGGTATTTACTGGCATTGATTCAATTGATTACACCCTCTTTTCTTTTAGTTTTGTGAATCAGCAAAATAAATACCAGTAACAGTTTGTGATCAACTCAAGTAGCCATTAATTCTATCCTACAAAAACTGGTTTTGTACCTAAAAGAAATCTATTAAGGGTAATGGATTGGCAAAGTCATTAGCACATCAGACAAAATGTTTAGTGGCATTTCTTCTAGCTTTATTTTCTGAGTTCTAATGCCACTAAAGTTGACTTTACCTTTCATTTTTTCAGGGTCAATAAAATAAAGTACCAGTCAAGTACTGGGGGTGGATGTAATCGACTAATCCCTTCCCCCAAAATTTTAGGCCTTGTGCATATAGTAGAAAGGATTATTATTATTGTGTTCAATACATTGAGATCATTTTAGCCCCATCATCTATCAGGGTTCAGTAAAAAAATTATGTGATATATAGTAGGCGAAGGTCAGTTGCCTTTTTGTTGATTGACAACACAACCACAACTTTCCTCTGAAAATTACTAATTTGTGCCAATGTAAGAAACATTCATTATTATTTGAGCAAACTTGTTAGAGTGTTAAGAAAATGCTCCATGGCATTTTTTCTAGCTGGCATTCTGGGTTCAAATCCTGTCAATGTCAACTTTGCCTTTCATCCTTTTAGAAGTCAAAAAGTGAAGTACCAGTCAAGAAATGGGGTTAATATAATCAAAATTGCTGGCCTTGTACCTAAATTAGAAACAATTTTTATTATCTTAATTCTATTTGTGATGGTGAACATGATCAATAATTTACTATTTCTACTCTCGAATAATTCTTACATTAATGGCTAATTAAACAAATTACATCCTCATTATTGTGGTCAGTGGCAGAGTGCCAAGTAATCCAAGTCTTCGACTTGATTTCAATTCTGTTATAGGACCATTTCTCTTTGCTCACTAGCATTTTTGTGAAAACCATTTACAGCACATTATCACAGTTCTCCTCTAATAATTCTGAGGCTTCACACACATTTGGAAAATAATCATCATCATTTATTGTTGAGCTGGCAGAGATGGTACAGTGCCGGACCAAATGCCCTGTGGTATTTAGTTATGTTCCTTCATGTTTTGAATTCAAATCCTGCTGGGTTTGACATCGCTTTTCATCCTTCTGGACTCAATAAAAATGGGTACCAGCTTTGTACAGGGGTTCAATTCAATTGACTATTGTACTCCTACAATTTGTGGCCTTGTGCCAATGTATGAAATCATTATTATTATTGAAAAAAAAAAAGTTAAATCTTTAATTCTGTATCATAAACATGTATAAATTGGTGTATATAAATAAGCTAGTTCATAGCTCTCTTTCTCACTCTCTTGTATGCATGTATGTGTTTGTGTGTATGTATAAATTGTACATTTATGTATATATTATTGCGTGTCTTTATGTATATAATGTGCATAGATGCATGCATTTATAGTGTAAATGGTGATGGAGAGCCATGGTGATATTCCAAGTTACAAATGATGTTAAGCAATATTCTGTACTGGCACCCATTCTCTTCAGCTTGTTTTCAGCCATAATAACTGGTGTATTTTGGTCGGGGAAGTTTGTTTTACCATACACTATTGTACTGATGGCTCTTTAACCTGAGAAGGCTCAAGGCGGAAACCAAGATGAAGGAGGACTCTATGTGAGTTGTTTGTAGGCAACTGCTGTCAATGGAAGCTCAGTGTTTGAAAGTTGGAAATACAAAAAATGTTTCTTCTCTGTTTGTGGTGACTTTGTCCTTCAACCATCAGCACAGAAAACCCCCAAAGTCATGTACCAGGCTGTTCCTCACAAATAGTACATAGTGCCTGCAATCTTAGTCAAAGATAAGACCATTGACAGATTTACATTCCTTGGTTGCATTCTCTTAAGAGTCCTCTGCATTGATGATAAAATTAACAGCAGAATTTCCAAGGCCAGCATCACCTTTGTAAGATTATCTGAGTGAGGAAAAGTCCCAGCTTCCAAACCAAGATGAAGGTCTACAGTTTCATTATTCTACCAACTTTGCTGTATGCCAATGTGACATGGACTTTTCACAAGTCTATCTGTGCAAAATGCTGAGTATTCATTTGCAGGGCAAGGTCCTAGATACTGAGGTCCTCAATCACGCAGTGTTACTTAGTATCTGTACTCTTTTGTGTGGAGTCCAGCTGCAGTGATCTGGTCATACTGCCAGAATGAATGAAGATTTTCTTAAATTTCTTTTCTACAGTGAATCGATTGGTGGGTAATATCTGGTCAGTTAACATGCTGGCAAATACTGCAAAGAAACTCTCTAAGCCTCTCTAAAAGATTGCAATAATAACCAATCATGGTAGAGCTTTGTGCTGTAAGATCTACTTGGTACAGTCTCACAAAGCAATGCATCTTGATCTAAGCAGGCTAGAAGATGGGACAATCAGAAAAGTTGAAAAGTCTAGAGCCACTAGTATACTAATGAAAAAGATCTCATTGGTCAATCCAATATTCATGTTTGAGTGTGAGTGATGCCATCATTCATTTAATTGGTAAAACAGTAAAAGCTAAGTGAAGAAGGAGCATTTCTTGGCAGTGCTGGAGATGTTAAATTGAAAGGCTACAGTGTCTTGGTAGGATAAAATAATCTTATAGAAAGATTATTCTGATTACTAGGGTAGTGGATTGGCAGCATAATATTTATTCCAGCTCTTTGTGTTCTGAGTTCAAATTCTGCTATGGTCAACTTTGCCTTTCATTGTTTCGGTATTGATAAAATAAAGTACTGGTACAAAGATTGATTTAAGCAACCTACTCTCTCCTAGTTTCTGGCCTTATTCCTATGTTAGAAGTAATTATCATCATCAAAGATTTTGTTTTGGGATTCACATTGCTGGCAGTAATGTAGTAACATCTATTAATTCTTCATTCATGCTGCCTTTTAACTGTAATTAAGCCTCATAGTATAAAAGCAGAGCTCTACTTTGCTCTGTTTCCTGGTATAAGTTATTGCAAGTGAGAGATGTCAGCTGTGTTGAGATGTTATTTCACATAGTTCCGGGTTCAGTCCCACTGCGTGGCATCTTCGGCAAGTGTCTTCTGCTATAGCCTCGGGCTGACCAAGGCCTTGTGAGTGGATTTGGTAGGCGGAAACTGAAAGAAGCCTGTCGTATATATATATGTGTGTGTCTGTGTCTGTCCCCCCAACATCGCTTGACAACTGATGCTGGTGTGTTTACGTCCCTGTCACTTAGTGGTCTGGCAAAAGAGACCGATAGAATAAGTACTGGGCTTACAAAGAATAAGTCCCGGGGTCAATTTGCTCGACTAAAGGCTGTGCTCCAGCATGGCCACAGTTAATGACTGAAACAAGTTAAAAAAATAGAAAGAATAAACTTTATAAAATTAGAATGGCATTGATTGATAAATAACTCTAACATGAAATGTTGATAGTGGTCCTTACATGAAAATATTTCTGCTATATATTGAGATAATGAGACTATGTTGAAAAATAAAATGCATTTGGTCAAATTCAACCATTACATTGTGGTCAGCCTATAAACTTTTCAGCCCACCCTTGAACATATAAAACAATGTCACCATTTATTCAGCAGCATCATTGTTTATACCATGTAAAAAGATGTCTGGCTATTGAACAGTCCATCACATAAGAGACTAGGGGAATAGGCATCTTACTTGGAAACAAATAAGAGTTGGCAACAAGGTCATCAGCATAAGAATACTGTGGCAAGAAGGTCATGTAGCCAGAGAATATTGCTTCAAATTTTATCTAATGACATGGAAAATGTGGATGTAAAAATGATGATAATGATTATGTGTGTTTTCAGCTGGCAGTTTAAGTGATCAGTTCAACTGATTTAAAGTTAATATCATCATCGTTTAATGTCCGTTTTCTGCGCTAGCACAGGTTGGATGGTTCGACCGGGGTCTGGGAAGCCAGGGGCTGCTCCAGGCTCCAGTCTGATCTGGCAGAGTTTCTACGGCTGGATGCCCTTCCTAACGCCAACCACTCCGCGAGTGTAGTGGGTGCTTTTTATGTGCCACCTGAACAGGTGCCAGGGGGGTCCGGCATCGGCCATGATCGGTTGGAGCTTTTAATGTGCCAGCGGCATGGAAGCTAGCCATGGCAGCGCTGGCAACATTCGGATGGTGCTTTTTATGTGCCACCAGCACAGAAGCCAGTCGGGGCGGTGCTGGCATCGGCCACGTTCGGACGGTGCTTTTTATGTGCCACCGGCACAGAAGCCAGTCGGGGTGGCACTGGTATCGGCCACGTTCGGACAGTGCTTTTTATGTGTCACTGGCACATTATCATTTAATGTCTGTTTTTCATGCTGGCATGGGTTGGACAATTTGACAGGAACTGACCAGCCAGAGAGCTGTTCAGACTCCAATTGTCATGGTTTCTGCAGCTGGATGCCCTTCCTAACACAAACACTTTACAGAGTGTGCTGGGTGCATTGTAAGTGGCACCAGCATGAGAGCATTTTACATGGCACCAGCATGAGTACATCTTCCATGGCACCAGCATAAGTGCATTTTACATGACTCTGGTACTTGCAAGACCAAGACCTCAGCTGAGAGAGGGAGTAGGGGCATTGTGATAATTAGGTTCACAATTTATGGTAATTGGTTCACAATTTATGGTAATATTTAATCATTATTGTGAAGATAGTTTTAAATTAGAATACAAATTAATGCAATGGTTCTCAAACTGGCAAATACCAGTCCCCCACCTAAAAAATAGTAAAGGTGTGTGGTGTATTGCTTATGGTGTTGGACTCCCAATCATTAGGTTTTGGGTTCAATTCTCAAACTGAGCAACACATTGTGACCTGAAGGAATGCACTGTATTTCATGTTGTTCAAGTTCACTCTGCTGAAAATCAGTACTAGTGGCACCCAGGATCAAACCCTTTTACAGAGTGATGTCTGATTAAGTGGAGAATTATGTTCTGTCAGCCTTAACAACTTGAAAACCAGAATGAATTCTAATTTCCTGAGCCTGTAAGTTTAACCCTTTAGTGTTCGCATTATTCTGCCATAATTAATGCTTCTTCGTCCACATTGTTTTGAACTAATCAGGCATTATCTTGTAGCTATGAGATTTTGATGAGGTAGCTGTTAATTTTTAAAATGATATTGTAGGGTTGGTGTGAGAGACCAGATCTGGCCAGTTTGAACATAAAACAGGCAGAATACTTTTGGCCAGATGTGGCCGGTTTAAATGCTAAAGGGTTAAGGCAGATGTCCATCCTCCTCCAGATCAAAAAAGAAAGTTTCTGTGAAATTCTTTGCCACCCTCCCTTCTTTATAAATGAGAAAGCAATAGACTTTTGCATGTATGTTATTTGATAAGCTTAAGAAATGGAAACCATGTTAATTTTATTAATTATGGTAATTAGCCTGCTCCCTGACATTTTTGAGTACTTACAGTAAGTTAATGAATAGGAGTTCTAATTCATGATTTAGTTGTTCTCATTAACACTGGTTATAAATCCATCTTCAAAAAGATATTCACAGCAAGACTAAGTATGTGTCCAAAATGTAAAACATTATATCATATGAATCAAAGGAGGGAGCCTTTATGTTGTCACTCTGCAACCTAGAAATGGCAGCGAAATATCTCAATTACCACTGATTATTGTTTAGAAACAGAAAGTGGGATGCATTAGATTAAGTAATTTCTGATTTGTTATGCCTATAAAAAAATACTCGATCATGTTTTCAAGATCTTAGCTGATCCATGTCTAATCAACATCACATCACATGTTGTGTGGTAATAAATATAATTTCTTTCAATGGTTGTTAAACTACCACCTCGTCCTATATGTTTGAAAATGCTTTCAGGGAGTCTACATATGTAATGCAACATGAAATCAGGAAATTCAGGTCTTGCTTTTGATCAACCATATGATCTCCTTAACCTTGATACTCACCCAACAGAAGACTATGTTTACATATACACAACAGATTACATATGATTATATTACACTTGGTGAAAGGCATAATTAATTTGCTGTGTATGTCAAAGCATGACATAATTGTTATAATTACTTTAGCTGAGACAACAATGACTAGTTTAGTTGCTAGCTGTTGCTAAACATTTCTCTTGATATGAGAATTAATATGAATCTACTGTCTAGTGTTTGAAATTATTTGAATGAAAGTAGTAATTGTTAAATTGAGTTTATCATTTTGAATAAGATATAATAAAGTCAGAAAACAGCACAGCTCCCATGACTTTCGGAAACATTTTTTCACGTTAAGAGTTGCTGAAGCATGGAACAGACTGCCGGCATCAGTTGTTAGTTGTCGGAGCACTGCATCCTTCAAAACTTCCATGCTTCCTGAGATTCGCCAACACTACACCTGATTTCCTCCCCTCCATACACACACAAGCATGTATCTGACTCATACATTGTTCACTTTCCAGACATTTGTACATTACTACATATGCTTTATATGCACTTTTGACAAGTTGCGATGCACCTGAGCACTGTATACAATAATTTCATTATCATTATTATTATAGGCATAGACATGACTGTGTGTATATGGAGTTCCTTTTGTTATTGCATGGTCTTGATTTCTATTTCTTTGCATGGCACCTTGTGCAAATGTCTTCTACTGCATCCTCAGGTTAACCAGTGCCTAGAGTGTAAGGTTGGTAGGCAAAAACCATATGGAAGTCTATTGTGCATATATGTGTGCATACACATGCATACATACATACATACATACATACATACATACATACATACATACATACATACATACATACATACATGCATACATACATACATACATACATACATACATACACATACATACATACATACATACATACATACATACTACATACATACATACATACTACATACATACATACATACATACATACATACATACATACATACATGCATGCATGGTGGCTGCCCCATCGTTATCGAGTATGGCCATTACACGAAGCTTAATCAATGTTGTTATCGTGCAATGCCTGTGCAAGATTTTTTTTTGAAAAGTGAGGAAAGGCTGAGCACTGAGTCAATCCCACTCACTAAGCAACAGCAACCATAATCCGAAAAGAAGAACAAGTCAACATCATCGGTAACCACTGAGCCGCAGGTTTTATGTCGGATTTATCCCAGTTATCTGAGTTACCTTCTCCTAGAAGGATTCCCTTACAAAGGCTAGGAGTCCTTCACTCCCAATGGTTTAACCGCGCAATTGGGTATTCAGTCCGATTATTTCTGTGTCCCCGCGCATGATACAGCCTTAAGGCATTCATTGGATGGCCGTTGACTCTCAAGAGTTCCTCCGCCCCTTGACGGGTTTTGTTTTTCATCCCACAGGGTGTCCAATAAACACCCTACTCACCAAGCAAGCCAACGACCCGACCATGCAACAGGTTGTACTGGGTTACATGTTACCAGTAGCACTCGAAAGTGACCTGACATACATACATACATACATACATACATACATACATACATACATACATACATACATACATACAAACAAACAAACAAACAAACAAACAAACAAACAAACAAACAAAGAGTTGAGCTAGAAAAAAAAACCATTATCTGATGACATACACAGCAAAGATGTGTAGAATAAAAAAAATTCTTTACTTAAAACAACAGGTAAGAGTTAAAGACAGGAATGGTATTTAGCTGTAAAGCCTCAATAATATTTATTGATTGAATCTGTGATAGAATACAAAAAAAAAGGATATTATGTGAATGAATAAATGGTTTTATGATTGTTTTTAACCAGACAGTGGTGTTGGTGATGCGTGTGGTTTCTAGCTCAGCTCTGATTTAGTTGACTTAAGATTAAAAACTTTCTAGCTGTGACTAATCTGTCTTATTGGGCATATTGTACTTTGGGGTACAGTATCTAATGGATTTTTTATAAGGTGGTAAGATTCAATTGGGATGAAATTTAACTGCTATTTCTAGCAGGTTTAGTGACTACATAGAGGTTCACTTATTGGCTTAATGCACCGAGGGTGCAAGATAGCCTTTCAGGGTTGTGACAACAAAGGAAAGTAAATAGTTTATTAAAATCACTTTTGAAAATAAAATTCTTAACTAACAGGAGTGGCTGTGTGGTAAGTAGCTTGTTTACCAACCACATGGTTCCGGGTTCAGTCCCACTGCATGGCACCTTGGGCAAGTGTCTTCTACTATAGCCTCAGGCCGACCAAAGCCTCGTGAGTGGATTTGGTAGATGGAAACTGAAAGAAGCCCGTTGTATATGTATATGCGTGTGTGTGTCTGTGTTTGTTCCCCTAGCATTGCTTGATAACCGATGCTGGTGCGTTTATGTCCCCGTCACTTAGCAGTTCGGCAAAAGAGACCGATAGAATAAGTACTGGGCTTACAAAAGAATAAGTTCCGGGGTCGAGTTGCTTGATTAAAGGCGGTGCTCCAGCATGGCCGCAGTCAAATGACTGAAGCAAGTAAAAGAGTAACTTGAGATATAGCTTGTCACAGTATTCTTATGTTGATGACCCTATTGCCAACCCTTATTCATTTCCAAGATCCCAATTTCCCTAGTCTTTTATGGGATGGACTATTCAATAATCAGAAATGTTTTTGCATTATATTTTCTATCAAGCACACCAACAACTGTATTATTTCACAGTATTGTATGTCCCGAAAGTGCATCCCCTCCTCACCATGGTGGGGACGCTGGCAACGGGTAGTGTCAGAGCTATGCCGTCGGGAACTTTGGTTCCTGGTAGGGCCACCCAAGGCGGATTGGTCTGACACCGAGTGGTATTAGGGCCACAACCCGGCAGACGGAGCTCTGGTGAAAATCCTCGGAGTGTCTGTTTCGGCAACCGGTGGCTCCTCGGTCATTCTGTCCCTGCGTCTGCGGACAATCTGCGGCAAACAGGATGTCTCTACATGCAGGATTTTTGGCAACCGCTTGTGAAATTCATATTCCCATGAAACTTCTTCCACTGCCATGGTTCGGTCTGCCTCGAGGGTGGTAGAAGAAGCCGAATCAACCCACCCAGGGTGGATGTTGCCACAAGTACAAGTAAGTAGTATTGTATGTTAAATCTAGGCAAAAAAAAAAGGCTTTGTTAGAAAATTGGCCTTTTCATTTTCAAATATTGGAGGGGGAGTAAAAATTAATCCAATATTTCCTGGGAGAGTAGGTCATAGAAAAAATTTGTAATCTCCGGTTTATTGATTCAAGTGGATAGCAGTCATGGAGCACCATCTATGGGGATCTTTTCCTTTTGAACGGCACTTTGTAACATAATTTCTAGGTAACTAAAAAGTTTTAAACTTTGTATACTGGTAGAATGTGTTTATAAAACATCATTTTCTCTTGGTTTTATTGAGAAAATTCTATAGTTTGTAAGATATTTCGTCTGAAATTTCGAGCATTTCGGCAATTTTAACCAATCGATTACCTCCATTGAGCTAAAATCATTTGCTGCATCTAAAACTGAGACAACATCCTGTCACTAACCTTCAACCTAACCCTAACCCTAAATTTAGCAAATGATTTTAGCTCAATGGAGGTAATCGATTGGTTAAAATTTGAAAAATTAAACTACGTTAAACAAACAAATTACAATTTTCTCAAGAAAGCCAAGAGAAAAAAATGTTTTATTTTGACACATTCTACCAGTATACGAAGTTTTAAAGTGTTTAGTTAACTAGAAATTGTGTGCCGTTCAAAAGGAAAAGATCCATCTATGGTTCAAACTAGCTGGGATAAGCATTGGAAGAGCGCTTTTGCTCTGTACAGCATCCTGCCTGAGAAAAGGATATTCCAATGTAAATCTTAAACCATCTCAGCCTGCTAGGCCATGACAGTAGTGGTGTATGGTGGTTTTTGTATTGGGTGTGCTGCAATGCCCAATGCTGCCATATTCCAAGCAGAAGTGTAACAAAAGTTTCCCATTAAGATCTGTGATTAAATTAATGAGTAAGGTTAATATTTATAATGAATTTGCCATTTTCGATGGGTATGCAGCACACTCAGGAGTGAAGGGTAGGAATGGTACTATGCACACTGCATTTCCACCTAAAAACCCCATTTTACAGGCCTGAGGTTGTGTCAGTACCCACAACTAGGTGATATGATAGTTATGAATTAAGGTGGTGAGCTGGCAGAATTGTTAGCACACCGGGCAAAATACCCAGCAACATTTCATCCTTTTTTACACTCTGAGTTCAAATGCCATTGGGGGTCGATAAAATAAGTACCACTTGAGCAACCAATATGATTGTTATAGATCTAAAGGAAAGTATTACTTGTGAAACAGGGACAAAGAATATGATACCATTGGACATAATGTTTTTGTTGTTGTTCAGCCCAAATCAGTCCTGTTCCAACAAATCATTAATTAAAGGCATTCCAGCCATGACACCTATCTTTTTCTTTTTTTGTCCAGAGAAAGTATGAAAGTGTACCTAGGATTTCTACCTCGTATCTAACATACTTCTTTTCTGAAGGTAGGACATTTGGTTATTTGGTTGCTAGAATGTTGGTTAATAGAGAAAGCAATATTGCCTTGCTTGTTTCTGCTTCTATGGAAGTGGACTGCACACTAGCATCTATGTAGCTGATGTAGTTTTAAGTGTATAGTATTTGTTTCAAGGGATTTTGTTTCTTGTTTTCTTTACTATGAGAAGAAAAACCATTAATGACTTTTGCAACAGCTTATTTTCTGGACTGGTGAAATTAATGCAGCTGAAATTCAGCCTGAATATCTTCCTTTTACTATTCTTTTACTTGTTTTAGTCATTTGACTGCGGCCATGCTGGAGCACTGCCTTTAGTCGAGCAACTCGACCCCAGGACTTATTCTTTGTAAGCCTAGTACTTATTCTATCAGTCTCTTTTACCGAACCGCTAAGTTATGGGGACGTAAACATACCAGCATCAGTTGTCAAGCGTTGCTGGGGGGACAAACACAGATACACAAACACACACATATATATACATATATACGACAGGCTTCTTTCAGTTTCTGTCTACCAAATCCACTCACAAGGCATTGGTCAGCCCAAGGCTATAGTAGAAGACACTTGCCCAAGATGCCACGCAGTGGGACTGAACCCGGAACCATGTTGTTGGTTAGCAAGCTACTTACCACACAGCCACTCCTGCACCATCTGTGGAGAAAATATGAGTTAGGAGAATGTTCCAGTGAGAAGTGATTCTCAGTTGAGAAGACTGGGTAAAAATGTCTATGGCAGAGTTTGTGTGAAATACAGTAGGGATAACAAGTGAAAGAAGAGGCATGTGTGCAGTGTGGAGGTAAATTGGGAGTCATTAGAGAATTGAATAGAATTGCCCTGCAGTATTTGTTCCAACATTACATTCTCACTTTGTATTCCCTCTCTTACGGTACGTCGCCAATCTCCACGGTTGCCGGCAACTACTTCCCAACCGCTAATATTGATGTTGCAGGCCTTAATGTCCCTTTTGCAAACATCCTTGTAACGTAAGAACGGTCTACCCACAGACCTAGTACCCCTAGCAAGCTCTCCGTAGAGTAGAGAGAGAGAGAGGAGAAATGGAAAGACAAGAAAAGACGTCAACAAGAAACTATGGCATTACAACCAGCCAGGAACAGTCTTCGCTACATTTGCAGTACCTGCCAGAGGGAGTGTTTGTCCAGGATAGGACTACACAGCCACAGTAGGAAATGTATCAGGACACGAAATGTAAAAACCGGACTAGACTATTTTATGCGCAACTTCATTGTCTCCCGAGACAAAAAGGATGCCAACAACATTCTCACTTCAAATCCTGCTAAGGTCAACTTTGCCATTCATTCTTTTGGGATTGATAAAAGAGGCATCAATCCAAGGGAATAGATTAATAAAAATGTAAGAATGTCAGACCAGACCAAATACCTTGTGGTACTTATTCTGGATCTTTGCATTCTGTCTTCAAATCCCACCATAGGATATTTGTTAGGCTTAAACCATTGCCCAGTTTAACTCCACCACCAAACACTTTGGGTGACTTAAGCAGAGCCCACTTAGTTGCAAGCATTTGGGCCAGGTTGCCAGTATGAAGATACCTTCCTCTCACAAGTCATGGACATTCTGTAAAGGCTCAAGGATGTTTCTCTTCTCTCCTGACTCAAAAACATGGAGCAAAAATATGAGCTTAGGTTAGATGATTACAGCTTGTTCATATGAAATAGCCCTTATAGCATTTGTATAAGAGACTGAAGCAAGAAATACAGTACTTGTAGTATATCTGTAGTATATCAAGTAATATATATTTGCGGTATATCAAGAAATAAGACCGATTCTATGACACTCTACTGCAGACTACCTCGTTGACGAACGACAGAGACCTTCTCTTTGTGGCTGGTGACTTCAATGGTCACGTTGGACGACATGCTGGGGGCTTCCATGGCGTACATGGAGGCTATGGCTCTGGTTCCCGCAACGAGGAGGGAACCAGGCTGCTGGAGTTCTGCGATGCAAATAATCTTATGATTTGCAACACTAACTTCAGGAAACCTACCAGCCACCTAGTCACCTACCGATCGGGCCAACATACCAGCCAAATTGACTACATCCTTGCCAGGCAAAGGGAGAGATGGCTACTTATAAATGCCAAAACCTTCCCAGGCGAAGAATGCACCCCACAACATAGACTGGTAGTTAGTGACTTTAGGATCAGGAGTAGGAGGACAACCAGAAGACGACCAACATGGAGAAGAAGGATCTGGAAGCTTAAGGATCCTGTGAATGGACAGAGATTTAGAGACATGTTACTTGAAGCCTTTGACAAAGTAGAAGGGGATAGTGTATCACATGGGGTAGAGGACAACTGAACGTTTCTAAGGGACAACCTGCTGAGAGCCACTGACCAGATCTGTGGCTGGTGCAAAGTCCCCTCTCGTCCCAAGGTAACGTGGTGGTGGAACAGTGTCGTAGACAGGGCTATTAGAGAAAAGAGACAGACTTGGAAGCACTGGAAGAATGGTGGTAGCAGGGAATTGTATCAGACTGCTAAAAGGGAAGCTAGGAGACAGGTCTATCTAGCCAGAGGGGAAGCAGATAAGAAAAAATTTGCCAATGTTCTGCGCCGTGAGGACCAAGACTGGAGGTGTTTCGCGTTGCAAGACAGTGTGTGAGAGAGAATTGTGATGTGGTGGGAGAGAAGTGCGTTCGCATGGAAGATGGTTCACTTGCGCTAAACGAGGATGCAAAGAGAGAGGCTTGGAGACGCCACTATGAAAGGTTGCTGAATAAAGAAAATGAATGGGATAAAGAGAGCCTGCCGAACGTTGACCCAACAAAGGGACCAGCTATCAGGTTGATAGTTCCTTAGTAGCTAAGGCAATTAGAAGCATGAAGACAGGGAAAGCCCCAGGCCCATCAGGTATCACTGCAGAGATGCTCAAAATATCTGGTAGTGTCGGCTATAGCCTAGTCACCTGTATAGTTAATCAGGTGATACATGAAGGAGTCATACCCAATGACTGATGTAGCAGCATAATAGTCAACTGCTACAAAGGTAAAGGTGATGCCCTAGATACAAATAATTACAGAGGTATCAAGCTGTTGGATCAGGTGATGAAGGTTACAGAGAGGGTCATAAGCCAACTAATTAGAGAGAGAGATGAGATGCAGTTTGGTTTCGTGCCAGGGAAAAGTACCACTGATGCTATATTCCTGGTAAGGCAGCTGCAGGAGAAATACCTAGCCAAAGATAAGGCCCTGTACCTGGCTTTTGTTGACATGGAGAAAGCCTTCGACAGGGTCCCCCGATCCCTCATATGGTGGTCAATGAGGAAACTAGGAATAGAAGAATGGTTAGTGAGAGTTGTGCAAGCCATGTACAGGGACGCTGCTAGTAAGGTGAGGGTTGGAAATGAGTACAGTGAAGAATTCCGGGTAGAGGTAGGGGTCCACCAAGGCTCAGTCCTCAGCTCCCTCCTATTTATCATAGTCCTCCAGGCAATAACGGAGGAATTCAAGACAGGATGCCTCTGGGAGCTCCTCTATGCTGATGACCTTGCTCTAATTGCTGAGTCATTATCAGAACTGGAGAAGAAGTTTCAGGTGTGGAAGCATGGTTTAGAATCGAAGGGCCTTAGAGTCAACCTAGCTAAAACCAAAGTCCTAATAAGTAGGAAGGTAGGCAAATCACAAACGCCTTCAGGTAGATGGCCCTGCTCGATCTGTAGAAAAGGTGTAGGTAGAAACTCTATAAGATGCACCAAGTGTAAGCTATGGACACATAAGAGGTGCAGCAATGTCATAGGAAGGCTAACTAGGAAGATGGTTTTTGTATGTGGCAGATGCTCGGGAGCATTAACCTTGAAAATCTGCAGAAAACAACTTCCGTCACTTTCCAGGGGGAAAAACTAGAAGTAGTTGATAGCTTCCGTTATCTTGGTGACCAAGTCAGTAGTGGGGGTGGGTGTGCTGAAAGTGTAACGGCTAGAGTAAGAATAGCCTGGGCAAAGTTTAGGGAGCTCTTACCTCTGTTGGTGACTAAAGGCCTCTCGCTCAGAGTAAAAGGCAGACTGTATGATGCATGTGTACGAACAGCCATGCTACATGGCAGTGAAACATGGGCTGTGACTGCTGAGGACATGCGTAAGCTCGCGAGAAATGAAGCTAGTATGCTCCGTTGGATGTGTAATGTCAGTGTTCATAGTCGACAGAGTGTAAGTACCTTGAGAGAAAAGTTGGACCTAAGAGGAATCAGATGTTGTGTGCAAGAGAGACGATTGTGCTGGTATGGTCATGTGGTGAGAATGGATGAAGATAGGTGTGTGAAAAAGTGCCACACCCTGGCAGTTGAGGGGACCTGTGGAAGAGGTAGACCCAGGAAAACCTGGGTCGAGGTGGTGAAGCACGACCTTCGAACTCTAGGTCTCACCAAGGAAATGACCAGAGACCGAGACCTATGGAAGTATGCTGTGCGTGAGAAGACCCGGCAAGACCAGTGAGAACAATCAAAATCAAATCATATATCAGAAAGCAGGGGTTAAGTGACCCATCCGTTCGTGTCCGCTGTCAGCCTCGTCTGGCACCCATGCCGGTGATACGTAAAAGCACCATTCGCTCATGGCCGTTTGCCAGCTCTGCCTGGCCCCGTGTCGGTGGCACGTAAAAGCACCATCCGTTCGTGTTCGTTGTGCCAGCCTCGCCTGGCCCCGTGCCGGGGACACATAAAAGCACCGTCCGTTCGTGGCCGTTTGCCAGCTCTGTCTGGCCCCGTGTCGGTGGCACGTAAAAGCACCATCCGTTCTGCCGTTTGCCAGCTCTGTCTGGCCCCGTGTCGGTGGCACGTAAAAGCACCATCCGTCCGTGTCCGTTGCCAGCCTCGGCTGGGCCCCGTGCCGGTGACACGTAAAAGCACCGTCCGCTCGTGGCCGTTTGCCAGTTCTGTCTGGCAACCGTGTCGGTGGCACGTAAAAGCACCATCCGTTCGCGTCCGTTGCCAGCCTCGGCTGGCCCCCGTGCCGGTGACACGTAAAAGCACCGTCCGTTCGTAGCCGGTTGCCAGCTCTATCTGGCCCCGTGTCGGTGGCACGTAAAAGCACCATCCGTTCGTGTCCGTTGCCAGCATCGCCTGGCCCCGTGCCGGTAACACGTAAAAGCACCATCCATTCGTGGCTGTTCGCCAGCTCTGTCTGGCAGCTGTGCAGGTGGCACGTAAAAAACACCCACTACACTCGCGGAGTGGTTGGCGTTAGGAAGGGCATCCAGCCGTAGAAACACTGCCAGATCTGACTGGGCCTGACGAAGCCTTCCAGCTTCACAGACCCAAGTTGACCCGTCCAACCCATGCTAGCATGGAAAGCGGACGCTAAACGATGATGATGATGATGATGATATATAGATGATTACAGCTGGTTCACATGAAATAGCCCTTATAGCATTTGTATAAGAGACTGAAGCAAGAAATACAGTACTTGTAGTATATCTGTAGTATATCAAGTAATATATATTTGCGGTATATCAAGAAATACATGTTTGAAGTATATATATATATATATATATATATATATATATATATATATATATATATATATATGTAAAGTATAGAAGCCATCTTATCATGGCTAACCACATTGGGGAGGGGGTGTTACTGTAGCTTTATAGCCCCAAGAGATCTTCGTCTCAAGCTGGCTTTAGACACAATATCTGTGTCCTTGGAGTATTTGCAAAGGGAGGCCATCCCTTCCTCACAAGCCTGAGTGATATGAGGAAGGGATGGCCTCCCTTTGCAAATACTCCAAGGACACAGATATTGTGTCTAAAGCCAGCTTGAGACAAAGATCTCTTGGGGCTATAAAGCTACAGTAACACCCCCTCCCCAATGTGGTTAGCCATGATAAGATGGCTTCTATACTTTATATTATCGAGCGATTACTGTTTCAATCTCATTCTGAGATTTAATTATGCCTATATATATATATATAAGGCGTAGCAGTGGCTGTGTGGTAAGTAGCTTGCTTACCAACCACATGGTTCCAGGTTCAGTCCCATCGCGTGGCACCTTGGGCAAGTGTCTTCTACTATAGCCTCGGGTTGACCAAAGCCATGTGAGTGGATTTGGTAGACGGAAACTGAAAGAAGCCCATCGTATATATGTATATATATGTGTGTGTTTGTGTGTCTGTGTTTGTCCCCCCAGCAACGCTTGACAACCGATGCTGGTGTGTTTACGCCCCCATAACTTAGCAGTTCGGTAAAAGAGACCGATTGAATAAGTACTGGGCTTACAAAGAATAAGTCCTGGGGTCGATTTGCTCGACTAAAGGCAGTGCTCCAGCATGGCCACAGTCAAATGACTGAAACAAGTAAAGGAGTAAAAGAGAGTATATATATATATATATATATATTGTAATAAGCTGGAATGCAGTTTAGACTGTTGTGTCTGTAGCAACAACAGCATCTCCCAAGATATGTGAACAGTACTTTAGTATGAAGTATATTTGTGCTTTATTGAGGATCAGAAATAGATCAAGCTGAAGTAATTTCTGGATAAGAAGTGTAGACTTTAGACTGTACTTTACGAAATGTCATAGATATGTGGTCTCCATGAAAGACTATAAGAAGTCTAGGATTTATAACAAGTGTGAGAATTTTATGCTGTTAAAGATTACAAAAAAAAAAAAATAAGTAGCATTGCAATATTGTTTTCTTCAAAGAGGAATAAGCGTAACTGTGGAATTAAGAACTTCAGTTCACAACTGTGCGCTTGACCAATACCTTGTGAGTGAATTTTGGCAGGCAGATATGGGGTGGAAGCTCATTTCATACACACTCACATGCATGCATAACTCCACAGTTACGCTTATTCCTCTTTGAAGAAAACAATATTGCAATGCTACTTTTTTTTTTTTCTTGTAATCTTTAACAGCATAAAATTCTCACACTTGTTATAATAGAAAATAAAAAAAATAAAAAAAATAAACCTAGCCTGGATAGAAAACTAGAATGGAGCACTAACACACACCACAACATATGACGATAGAGGATCCTGAAAACATAATAAATACAGAGATAAATAAACTAATAGAAATAAATAACTATATGTATATATATATATATAAATATACATATATATATACATTTTTTTTTTCGATTCGATTTATTATTATTATTACTAGTATTGTTGTTATACATACATACATACAAGCATATGTAATGATAGTAATAAGTGGATGTAAACACATGAACAAAATAAGAATAAACAAAAACAACAAAAACAAAATACAAATTACATGAACATATATAAACAGAAGATACAAATATTACAGGCATACCCCACATACACATACACTAAATAAACATAGATGCAAATAGAGATATAAGCATGCGCAAATGAAGACATACAATAGAAATACAAAATGGCTGACGGTTAGTAAGGAGAGACACAAATAAGAAAGAAGAAAACAAAGGACCACTGATGCGGTCACAGGAGTGTGACGAAAGAACTCTGGCTGAAATAAGATTAAGATTAATGTAAAAAATAAATAACACTGAAGCAAAATAACAGCAAATATATAGTGCGTGTGTTTTTATTGGCTAAACTGGCAATATGACCATTCCGAAATATAACAATATATATATATATATATATATCATCATCATCATCGTTTAACGTCCGTTTTCCATGCTGGCATGGGTGGACTATATATATATATATATATATATATATATATATATATATATATATGTATGTATGTATGTATGTGTGTGTGTGTGTGTGTGTGCGTGTGTGCGTGCGTGCGTGCGTATATATATATATATATATATATACAAATATAGGCGCAGGAGTGGCTGTGTGGTAAGTAGCTTGCTTACCAACCACATGGTTCCGGGTTCAGTCCCACTGCGTGGCATCTTGGGCAAGTGTCTTCTGCTATAGCCCCGGGCTGACCAATGCCTTGTGAGTGGATTTGGTAGACGGAAACTGAAAGAAGCCTGTCGTATATATGTATATGTATGTGTGTATATATGTTTGCGTGTCTGTGTTTGTCCCCCTAGCATTGCTAGACAATCGATGTTGGTGTGTTTGCGTCCCCGTCACTTAGCGGTTCGGCAAAAGAGACCGATAGAATAAGTACTGGGCTTACAAAAGAATAAGTCCCGGGGTCGAGTTGCTCAATTAAAGGCGGTGCTCCAGCATGGCTGCAGTCAAATGACTGAAACAAGTAAAAGAGTAAGAGTATATCTATATATATATATATTCATATGACCACTCCGAAATATAACATATATATATACATATATATATATGCATATACTAGCCATTTAAAAACACCAAAGACTGTTGGCTTCACTTAATCAATGATTATTTGTTATTTTGTGTGAAAATGTTTGCCTCCTGAACAGCTGCCTAGTCACTGACAAGATTACACAGTGTAATCTTGTCAAGTGGCAGTTTGTGCAATGAAAATTTCGATACCAAATAAATAAATGTTTAAGTGAGGTTAACAGCCTTTGTGTGTTTTTGAATGGCAAATATGTGTCTTCCACACTATGACCGATTTTGTTTCAGTACATTGTCCTAGACCATATCACTTGCCTGACAAGTGTACCTCCAATATGACCCGTCTGTCTCTTATGTTCGTCCCTTCGTGTATTTCACGTTATTTATATATGTAAAGGTTTATTCTATATATATATATATATATATATTAGAGGTACACTTGTCAAGCAAGTGATATGGTCTAAGATGCCATGATAGGTTGTAATCACTACACATTTTTTTCCCTCCTTGTTTTTTCTGCGTCCCTTTCTGTAGAAGAGCGTAGGCTCGAAATGTAAAAGACTTTTTCTATTCCTGAGCATTATACTAATATATCTGTTTGTTTTGTACACCACCTGTCTTCGTCTTTTGTTTTTTTCATGAACTCTCCCTATATATATATATATATGAGGGGAAATAATTTAAGTAAATTAAAAATTCATTTTGTATGATATTTAAGATAAGTTTTATTCATTTGTATAACCACATTCATGCTTTTGGCCACTCTACCCATTTTTATTTAAATTATCCAAGTTACCCTAGTCCATAAATGTTTTTTGCACTTTTTGTTTATGTCTCACATCAGCTAGAGTTACCTTTGGACAACTGCTGTGCTGATGATGCCTAGTGTGGTAGAAACACAAAACAACACAGCTGCAAAATGACCTTCTTAACTGCACAGTCATGCCTGCACCTGTGTCTTTTATTGAGGACCTTTTGCATTTCATATTCCCATTGTTTTGGAGTTGTTATCCTTTAAGATTCTATTTCTAAAGGGTGTTGCACTTGTCGAGGGAATTTATAGTATATGGTGTTATGTAAAAGTGCCTGTGTGGTCTCTCATAAAAGCATTTGTGCTGTGCTATGTAAAAGTGCTCATGCAGTGTCACATAAAAGCACTTGCGCAGTGCCACATAAAAGTGTCTGTGCAGTACCATGTAAAAGCAACAATGTGATGCCAAATAAAAATTCCTGTGCAGTGCTATGTAAAGGCACCTATGTGGTGCCATGTAAAAGTACCCATGCGATGCTGTGTAAAAGCACTCTGTACACTCTGTAAAGTGGTTGGCATTAGGAAGGGCATCCAGCTGTGGAAACCAAGCCAAATCAGACTGGAGTCTGGTGCAGTCCCTCAGCTTGCCAGCTCTGGTCAAACTATCCAACCCATGACAGCATGGACAACGGATGTTAAATGATGATGATGATGATGATATATATATATATATATATATATATATATATTCTATTAAAATATAAACTGCTCTCCATCTTAGAGTGTGCATCTCAGGAGTTAAGTTTTCTACAAATGGTATATATGCATATATATATATATATATATATATATATATATATATATACTGGAGTAAACACATAAATGTGAAACAAGGTGGAAAAAGAGTACTCAAATACCAGGGGTAGAGTAATATGCTTTATTTAAAAGCAGCAGAAATTCAACAAAACCTGTTACTCCGAGTTTCACGTTCCTGTTCGTCTGACCCGACGAACGGGAATGTGAATTTCTGCTGCTTTTAAATAAAGTATATATACATATATGTATGTATGTATATATCTACATACACGCACACACACACATACACACACACATACATGTGGTGAGGAAGGATCTTTGGATGCAGGGCCTCACTCAGGAAATAACAACAGGCTGTGAGATGTGGTGATTTAATGTACTTGATAAGACACATCAACATAAGTAAAATTGCTGTCTTCCACTCATATGGGCTTGTCCTTTCAGTTGCTGGTGCCACATAAAAATCACTCGTCCCAGTGCTACATTAACACACCTCTACCAGTGATGTGTAAATACACCTCTGCCAGTGGCATGTAAAAAGCACCCAACACACTCTGTTAAGTGGTTGGCATTAGGAAGGGCATCCATCTGTAGAAACCATTCCACAATAGATAGTTGAAGTCTGGACAGCTCCCTGCTAGTCAGCTCCATGTCCTATCCAACCCATGCCAGTATGGAAAGCAGATGTTAAACAATGGATGATGTGATGTGTATGTATGTATGTATGTATGTATATATACACATATATACACGCACATATATATATATATATATATATATAATATATATATATATATAATATATATATATATATATATTATATATATATTACAGAGAGGGTCATAAGCCAACTAATTAGAGAGAGAGTTAGTTTAGATGAGATGCAGTTTGGTTTCGTGCCAGGGAAAAGTACCACTGATGCTATATTCCTGGTGAGGCAGCTGCAGGAGAAATACCTAGCCAAAGATAAGGCTCTGTACCTGGCTTTTGTTGACATGGAGAAAGCCTTCGACAGGTCCCCCGATCCCTCATATGGTGGTCAATGAGGAAACTAGGAATAGATGAATGGTTAGTGAGAGCTGTGCAAGCCATGTACAGGGACGCTGCTAGTAAGGTGAGGGTTGGAAATGAGTACGGTGAAGAATTCCGGGTAGAGGTAGGGGTCCACAAAGGCTCAGTCCTCAGCCCCCTCCTATTTATCATAGTCCTCCAGGCAATAACGGAGGAATTCAAGACAGGATGCCCCTGGGAGCTCCTCTATGCTGATGACCTTGCTCTAATTGCTGAGTCATTATCAGAACTGGAGAAGAAGTTTCAGGTGTGGAAGCATGGTTTAGAATCGAAGGGCCTTAGAGTCAACCTAGCTAAAACCAAAGTCCTAATAAGTAGAAGGTAGACAAATCACAAACGCCTTCAGGTAGATGGCCCTGCTCATCTGTAGAAAAGGTGTAGGTAGAAACTCTATAAGATGCACCAAGTGTAAGCTATGGACACATAAGAGGTGCAGCAATGTCATAGGAAGGCTAAGTAGGAAGATGGTTTTTGTATGTGGCAGATGCTCGGGAGCATTAACCTCTGAAAATCTGCAGAAAACAACTTCCGTCACTTTCCAGGGGGAAAAACTAGAAGTAGTTGATAGCTTCCGTTATATTGGTGACCAAGTCAGTAGTGGGGGTGGGTGTGCTGAAAGTGTAACGGCTAGAGTAAGAATAGCCTGGGCAAAGTTTAGGGAGCTCTTACCTCTGTTGGTGACTAAAGGCCTCTCGCTCAGAGTAAAAGGCAGACTGTATGATGCATGTGTACGAACAGCCATGCTACATGGCAGTGAAACATGGGCCGTGACTGCTGAGGACATGTGTAAGCTCGCGAGAAATGAAGCTAGTATGCTCCGTTGGATGTGTAATGTCAGTGTTCATAGTCGACAGAGTGTAAGTACCTTGAGAGAAAAGTTGGATCTAAGAGGAATCAGATGTTGTGTGCAAGAGAGACGATTGCGCTGGTATGGTCATGTGGTGAGAATGGATGAAGATAGGTGTGTGAAAAAGTGCCACACCCTGGCAGTTGAGGGGACCTGTGGAAGAGGTAGACCCAGGAAAACCTGGGTCGAGGTGGTGAAGCACGACCTTCGAACTCTAGGTCTCACCAAGGAAATGACCAGAGACCGAGACCTATGGAAGTATGCTGTGCGTGAGAAGACCCGGCAAGACCAGTGAGAACAATCAAAATCAAATCATATATCAGAAAGCAGGGGTTAAGTGACCCATCCGCTCGTGTCCGCTGTCAGCCTCGTCTGGCACCCGTGCCGGTGATACGTAAAAGCACCATTCGCTCGTGGCCGTTTGCCAGCTCTGCCTGGCCCCGTGTCGATCCGTTCGTGTTCGTTGCCAGCCTCACCTGGCCCCGTGCCGGTGACACGTAAAAGCACCGTCCGTTCGTGGCCGTTTGCCAGCTCTGTCTGGCCCCGTGTCTGTGGCACGTAAAAGCACCATCCGTTCGTGTCCGTTGCCAGCCTCGGCTGGCCCCCGTGCCGGTGACACGTAAAAGCACTGTCCGTTCGTAGCCGGTTGCCAGCTCTGTCTGGCCCCGTGTCAGTGGCACGTAAAAGCACCATCCGTTCGTGTCCGTTGCCAGCATTGCCTGGCCCCGTGCCGGTGACACGTAAAAGCACCATCCGTTCGTGGCCGTTCGCCAGCTCTGTCTGGCACCTGTGCAGGTGGCACGTAAAAAACACCCACTACACTCGCGGAGTGGTTGGCGTTAGGAAGGGCATCCAGCCGTAGAAACACTGCCAGATCTGACTGGGCCTGACGAAGCCTTCCAGCTTCACAGACCCCAGTTGACCCGTCCAACCCATGCTAGCATGGAAAGCGGACGCTAAACGATGATGATGATGATGATGATGATATATATACACATACATATATATCTATATATATATAAAACTCAACTTGTGTGTCTGTGTGTATATCTCTGTGTGTTTAACTTCCCGGCATATCTCCTCCTAGCCAACAAATCGTAGAACCACCAAAAATGGGTCACTTAAAGTTTAGGCGAATGAAAATTGAACTGCGCTATTTCTGTTCTGAAATCCATCTTGCAAGTACAAAAATCGATAATGTGTTTGTTTAGGCCTTATCGCATGCATTGAATAGTGAACTTTACTCAGTCAGCTGTTTGACGTGAACTGTGTTCACCACGCATGCAAGCATGCGTAAATTGCATGAAAAATAAAAACGAATTGCCGTAAACATTGTAGAAATTCGGCAAAGAAATGAATTTTTGGGATGTAGCCTGGAGGGTTTTTTCGTATTATTCGTTTGGACTTTGTGAACACATACCAATTGTTTTCATAACATTTTTAATGTTTTGAATTAAATATGACCATTTTGCGTTGAGTCTGCAGTTTGAATCACTTTAACCAAATTTTAGCAGGCCGGATTTTTGATCATCACGATACATCGCCAGCGACTCCTTGAAACTCTCCCCTGAAATCCCCATTGAGAAATCTATATATATAAAACTCAACTTGTGTATCTGTCTGTGTGTTTAACTTTTGGATCTACCAAGTTTCATTATTAAAGATGGAAAGTAGTGTGTAGCAAATCTATATATGTAAAATGAAGTTGTCTGTGTGTGGTAGGTTTGGTAGCCTTCAACTAACACTATCTCCTTCGAGACCCTGCAGCGCAAGTTGACCAAAATCGAGAGTATGATAGAAGAAGGCTTGCTCTTCATTTTGTAGAAGATAAAATTCAAATAGGACCATGTTAACACCAAAAATTATTTACATCAAAAAGATTCTTTTTTTCTATAAAAATCCCTATTTTTTAGGATTTTTGACTGCTGTGTCACCATTTTTCAGTGTATTTCAACTGGAAAAATGTTCACTTGAAGAGAATAACAAGTTGCGTACTGCAAAATTTTTACTATATGTCTATATTTCTATATATAATGTATATAGAGATGTACATGTGTGTACATAATTCTGTTTAGCAATTAAAATCTGTAAATGATCCAGTGACCTTGTTTCAATTCTCAGTAGGAATGGTTTCAGTTACTTTACTAATATTCCTCACAGTTGTCATACTTCCCTTTTCTTCTCCTCTCTTCTTTCCATCTTCTATGCTTTAGCTGCCTTTTATAATTCAAAGTATATGCATATCTATCTTTACGTTTTTTAAGAAAAATGTCTATTTCCTTGGTTTTGTGTTTGTTTTCATTTCTCATTGCGTTCGACGTTTTGTTTTTGTGTCCTGTACCCATATATGCACGTATATATACATGTAGAGGTAGGTACGTACATATATGTATGTATATATGCATATGTTTTATTTCATTTGTTAATTTATTATATATATATATATATATATATATATATATATATATATTTGTAAACAAACTAGAAGGCTTTGTAAGTTACGGAAATAGAACAACTATGGAAGTCCATTAGCACAAATAATAACTGTATAATAATATATCATAATAATATATATACTCTGATTTAAAGTGACATTTATATATAAACCATTGACTGAAAAATGATGAGCTAACACAGGCCAGAATCAAACCCACAAATCAATGCTTACATGGCTCCTTGTGCATCTAATTGGGCCAAACACTCACTCATCAATTTCAGCTAAATTTT